>NC_056441.1:24528526-24583526 GCF_018296145.1 Oncorhynchus tshawytscha
GCAGAATTGATTTCTAGACACATGCTGGACAGGGAAAGGGAGGATGAGGGGAGGAGGGGAATTTCTGAGAGGTGAAGGATGGTTAGGATTTTAATGCTAGAATCCTTAGTTGCTCCATCCATTTTTGGACTGTGTATTCAATAATTATGCATACCCATTGATTCTTGAAGAACACAACGTATTAATTCCTTACGAATTTAGTTCAAGTGTCATGCCCCATCAGAATCCAAAATATAAGCTTGATTTACCCCATTGTGTATAAACAACGTAAATGAAAAGCAAACTCTGCATATCCTCAAAACATTGTTCAACTATAATTTTGATATCACGGACAGTCAGTTCTTGCATCCATAACTGTGTCTCTGAGTGTGCTTACATTTCTCCAGGCCCATCCCTCAGCTTTTTCCCAAAACAGGGGCGGGGTGACTGCTTTCTTATTGTTTTAACTAAGGATTCTAGCTTTAAGGGTCCATGATTCAACACATTTGTGGTTCATTTTCATTGCAAATTCCTTCTTGCAAGGCATGAATCTCTTCATTATTAAAGCCTTCCTGAGTAGAAATGTTTTCTTTTAACATTCATACCATCTTGAGTGTCAATAGACATGTTTCCTCCCTTGGAGTACTAACGAAAGCAGCCAGACTGCAGTCAATGTTTTCACACAAAGATGTCACAAAAAGACAGTCAGTCAGAAGCCATGAGAATAATCAGTCTCATACAAACACTTTAATGATTTCCTTTCCCAATCTATCGCATGAAGACACACACACACACACACACACACACACATTCCCTCTTGACTGGACCCTATTGATCCTCTGTTGTCTGCTACTGATGAAAATGGATTTGTTTCCCCCAAAGGGCTCCAGACATGTCATCAGACTGACTGCTCCTCTGGTTCCTCCCGTCACTATGGCATTTTTATCAGTGGTACAGATAGGAGGGAACCATGAAAGGGAGATGGGATGGCCTGGAGTACAATGGAGTGTGAATAAGGGTTTCATTGATATGAAATTACCCACTAAGATATGTGATAGGAAGGGATAGGATAGAGTGAAGATAAGGCTAGGGTTGGAAGTTGTGGAAAAGGGGATGGGATGGGGTATAGAAATGGGATGGGGTATAGAGATGGGATGGGGTATAGAGATGGGACGGGGTATAGAGATGGGATGGGGTATAGAGATGGGATGGGGTATAGAGATGGGGTATAGAGATGGGATGGGGTATAGAGATGGGACGGGGTATAGAGATGGGATGGGGTATAGAGATGGGATGGGGTATAGAGATGGGATGGGGTATAGAGATGAGATGGGGTATAGAGATGGGACGGGGTATAGAGATGGGATGGGGTATAGAGATGGGATGGGGTATAGAGATGGGACTGGGTATAGAGATGTGATGGGATATGATGATGAGATGGGGTATAGAAATGTAATGGTGTATAGGGATGGGGTATAGAGATGGGATGGGGTATAGAGATGGGACGGGGTATAGAGATGTGATGGGATATGATGATGAGATGGGGTATAGAAATGGAATGGGGTATAGAGATAGGATGGGGTATAGAGATGGGATGTGGGGGGTGAAGTGAGGTTTGTGGTGACATCCTGGCCCTCCCCTCACAAGAGTGATGGGATAAGTTGAGGTGGGGGTTGAAGAGATCCTTGATAGAGGAATGGGATGCAATAGGGTAGAGTGAGGAGAAGGGTAATAATTGGTCAATACATTTTTTTAATGCAAAAAGTATATGCACATTTAAGCTCAATCTTTGAAAAAAAGCATTTAACATTTTACTCATAAATTATTTGAAAATATCTGTTAACCGTCTGTCAAATCAAATGAAGTAATTCCACAAGGCTATGACTCTGGAATTGATGCCTGAAGAAAGCTAAATAAGTCTCTCCCTCTCCCTCTCTCCGTCTCTCCCTCTCTCCTTCTCTCCCACTTCCTCTATCTCTTAGCTGTGCTTAGTTCTGTTATGCTCTGCAGGAAACTCTTTCATCCGTGTTTGCAAACATCCAGGGGACCATACTACTTCCCGTGTGCACAGCTGTCTCATCACAATTTTTATGTATATGGCAAGCTACTGAACTTTATGCATTTACATGTTCGTCATTTAGCAGACGCTCCTATCCTGATTAGTGCATTCATCTTAAGATTCAGTAGCGAAGTGAAACAACAACACATCACAATCGTATCAAGGACATTTTCCCTCAACAAAGTATTTATCAGAGAACTCAGTGCTAGTGGGGAAATAAATTCCACATGGGCTGTGCGTGCAGGGTACACTAAATTAGAAGGGTTGCAGCCACAGGGAGGGGACAGGTATAGAAAACACACAAATAGCTTCCAAAGCTACAAAAGAACAAAATGAGATCAGCAGAAAATAACAATATATCCGCAGAACATCTCGGCAGAACCTCTCAGTTTTTGTGATAACAACGCCGAGTACAGCTGCCGCTGAAAGACACAGGGGGGACTGAAGTACTAGCACTAAATGCCTAGTACAGGTAAAAGACATACCTCTCAGCACTGATTGTTGATGGTCTGGCAGAGGTGAAAGACACACCTCCCAGAACTGACTGCTGATGGCTTGGTAGAGGTGAAGGAAAACACCCCCTACAATACAACACACCTACAAATTGTTACACAAATGTGCATTATTAGACTGTTACACAAATGTGCATTATTTGTGCATGACACAAGTCATTTTTCCAACAATTGTTTACAGACAGATTATTTCACTTATAATTCACTGTCTCACAATTCCAGTGGGTCAGAAGTTTACATACGCTAAGTTGACTGTGCCTTCAAACAGCTTAGGAAATTCCACAAAATTATGTCATGGTTTTAGAAGCTTCTGATAGGCTAATTGATGTCATTTGAGTCAATTTGAGGTGTACCTGTGGATGTATTTCAAGACCTACCTTCAAACTCAGTGCCTCTTTGCTTGACATCATGGGAATATCGAAAGAAATCAGCCAAGAACTCAGAAAATAAATTGTAGACCTCCACAAGTCTGGTTCATCCTTGGGAGCAATTTCCAAATGCTTGAAGGTACCACAATCAACTGTACAAACAATAGTACGCAAGTATAAACACCATCGGACCACACAGCCGTCATACTGCTCCGGAAGTAGATGCGTTCTGCCTCCTAGAGACGAACTTACTTTGGTGTGCGAAAAGTGCAAATCAATCCCAGAACAACAGAAAAGGACCATGTGAAGATGCTGGAGGAAACAGGTACAAAAGTATCTATATCCACAGTAAAAAGAGTCCTATATCAGCATAACCTGAAAGGCCGCTCAGCAAGGAAGAAGCCACTGCTCCAAAACTGCCATAAAAAAGCCAGACTACGGTTTGCAACTGCACATGGGGACAAAAGTTTGTACTTTTTGGAGAAATGTCATCTGGTCTGATGAAACAAAAATAGAACTGCTTGGCCATAATGACCATCGTTATGTTTGGAAGAAAAAGGGGGAGGCTTGCAAGTCGAAGAATACCATCCCAACCGTGAGGCTAGGGGGTGTCAGCATCATGCTGTGTGGGTGTTTTGCTGCAGGAGGGAATGGTGTGCTTCACAAAATAGATGGCATCATGAGGCAGGAAAATTATGTGGATATATTGAAGCAACATCTCAAGCCATCAGTCAGGAAGTTAAAGCTTGGTCGCAAATGGGTCTTCAAAATGAACAATGACCTCAAGCATACTTCCAAAGTTGTGGCAAAATGGCTCAAGGACAACAAAGTCAAGGTATTGGAGTGGCCATCACAAAGCCCTGACCTCAATCCCATAGAAAATGTGTGGGCAAAACTGAAAAAGTGTGTGCGAGCAAGGAGGCCTACAAACCTGACTCAATTACACCAGCCAAGTCAAGAGGAATGGGCCAAAATTCACCCAACTTATTGTGGGAAGCTTGTGGAAGGCTACCCATAACGTTTGCCCCAAGTTAAACAATTTAATGGCAATGCTACCAAATACTAATTGAGTGTTTGTAAACTTCTGACCCACTGGGAATGTGATGAAAGACATAAAAGCTGAAAGAAATCATTCTCTACTATTATTCTGACATTTCACATTCTTAAAATAAAGTGGTGATCCTAACTGACCTAAGACAGGGAATTTTTACCAGGATTAAATGTCAGGAATTGGAAAAACTGAGTTTATATATATTTGGCTAAGGTGTATGTAAACTTCCGACTTCAACTGTAATTCTGCTTTGAAAGTTGATAAACTTGTATCCTCACTTTTGAGAAAAAGGCCTTTGAATGTTTTGGTACCTACTGGAGAGCTCTTCTTTGTCGACACAAATTCAGCATCGTTCACACCCTCTTAAGTTTTAGCCCCACCTATCTCTTTAAGGGTTGATCCGAGCATTCTGTCCTAACATCAGAAGTCAAGCACCCAAGCTAACTGGCTAACGTTGGCTAGCTTTCTAGCTACTTCCAGAGACGAATGAGAGAAGAGCTCGCTGACCATATTACTTGCCTTAGCAGAGCTGGTTAGGCTGATTTTATGCTATCCAGACCGTTGGTGACTGCAACTCTGCTGCTTGCAACAATTTACGTTTTTTTGCAAACGTTTACTGACACCGACAATATTCAACAGGTATTTGTCAGTTATTCTGCACTCTGGCACACTCAGACAAGAGTGCTCTGAAATCTGAGTAAAAAGCCATCGCGAATTTACCTGCTACGTCTATCAACAGTTGTCGCAGTGACAATCTATTGAAATGGTTACTTGCATAGTGGAGTATTTTGTTAACCTCTTAAGACATGTAGCTAGCTAGCAGCATAAACAATGAATCATAATCCCCACTCATGACACTACTACCCTGCATGAATCTGCAAGTAGCTAACAAACCAGGTTCAATGTTAGCTAGCTAACATTAGGCTATAACTAGCAAAGCAAAGGGCTCTAAGATATGAATAATAAGATCATACACGTAAAGTCAGCTAGCGAGCCAGCCAGCTAACGTTAGCTAGCTAGCCAACAGTACACTTTGGCTTGAAATGAAAATGACTTTGTGTCAAAATTTGAAACATGCAATATGTGAAAATGTAACTAGCTAGACTATCCTAACCGTGCTCTGAAATCAGAGTAGATAGCCAGAGCGAATTTACCAGCTACGTCTATCAACAGTTGTCGCATAGTGGAGTCTTTTGTTAAGACATGTAGCTAGCTAGTTAGCTAAACAATTAACCATAATTCCAACTCAACATGTTACTACCCTGCATGAATATGCAGTTGGCTAAACAGCCAGGTTCAATGTTATCTAGCTAACATTAAGCTATAACTAGCAAAGCAAATGGCTCTGAGATACAAATAATAACATCATTCATGTAACATTAGCTACTGAGCCAGCCAGCTAACGTTAGCTAGCTAGCTAACAGTACATTTGAACTTGAAACAAAAATGACTTTTGTCATGGAAATATTTAATCAATAATATTTCTCAAATACCGGAGCCTGTGAGTTCAATAAGACTTTATTACAAAGTAATATAAGCCAAGCTGGTTCATGAAGTAACTCCCTTTCCAGCCTTGACACACACACTTTTTATAGGTTTAAGGTTCATCCTTACGTCACACACATAGTAACTCCTCTTCATGTTAATGATTCATCCCCTCTGGCATTTAGCCACTGTTATCTTTTTGCCTTACACAAATGTTGGTTTGGTTTCACGTTAGGGTATAGAAACATTATGCCATAGCAATGGTACACAAATAAACAGACATGCCCACTCTCAAGATAGGTGCATGTCTATTGGTGTCTAATGACCTAGACACACACATAGAGTGCACTTATCCTGCTGACTACTACGAAATGTATAACGGGCACATATGTAATATGTAACTTTTTCTGTGACTCATAAATTCATTTAGCAATTGTATTAGTATTTAAGTTCACATGCTCCAGATGGCATTTCTGTCAAAAAACAAACACATTTTGATTCAAAAATACAAGTTATGTTCAAATGGCTCCCCTATGAAATAGTGACCCGCGACATACGACTAGTTTCCTGAAACAAGTCACTTAAGCCTGAAACGACAGTCAAAAGTACTGGCCAATCAGACAGTTCAAACAGCAATTATTAGGTAGGCTACTAGTGAAGAGATACTAGGGAAAAGGTGGCACTTAAATTCAAGACAATAAGAACAGCTACTAATTGAATCAAAAAATATACTTGCTATGCTTGTTAAACACTACTAATCGTTCTGCCAGCTCCAATGGTGTTATGTATTAAGCATATGCAATATGTATGAGCAGTCTACACCGTGATACATTTGCACTGTAGATGGGAGGAATCTTAAAGTAGACATTAATAGAGGAAGTAGTATGTTTGTGTTCAAAGCCAGTTATTAAAAATTGCTTGTATGTCACGTGTTTTGTTCATTCGTGAATCTTTAGAGGCTTTTTTCAAGTCATTTGGACAGAACATCATGGTCCAGTAATGTGGGTATGTGAGTTTGTGTGTGTGTGTTTGTGCGTGTGTGTGTGCGAGCATGTGGGGGACATTTGTCAAGGGCAGAATATTCCACCTACGTGAAGATGACAATGATTCAGTATCTGTTGTCTTAATGTCTATGTGACTTGACACGTTTGGAGATACACAAGGTTTTATCCAGCTTGCTTATGCATTAGAGATGCAATCATTTGGATATGAGCACATTTTTCTTCCATGTACACCGTCAAAGTCATGAGTAAAATATTAAACTAATGCCTCAATGCCTGAATTAGAATTTCAATGGTTATAAATATCCACTTTTATTCATAGGTTCTTGCTTTGAAAGAAGTTGTAATTCCCCAGACTTGTTCCCTCATGTCAAATGGTTCTCTAGTCTGCCTGCTTGTTTGTGAAAAAGCCACCAATCTTTTATGCTGGTGCAAACATGCATTGTAATACCCAGTGCCCATTTTCCCTTCAGACTTGGTGAACATGCTGACAAATGTTATATGTGCTTTGTGTACTCTTATAAACCGGGTGGTTCGAGCCCTGAATGCTGATTGGCTGAAAGCCGTGGTATATCAGACCGTATACCACGGGTATGGCAAAAAAATATTTTTGACTGCTCTAATTACGTTGGTAACCGGTTTATAATAGCAATAAGGCACTTTGGGAGTTTGTGGTATATGGCCAATGTACCACGGCTAAGGACTGTATCCAGGCACTGCGTGTTGCGTTGTGCATAAGAACAGCCCTTAGCCGTGGTATATTGGCCATGTACCACAAACTCCCAAAGTGCCTTATTGCTATTATAAACTGGTTACCAACGTAATTAGAGCAGTCAAAAGTTATTGATCTGATTTTGCGATGCGATTTTGTGTGTGATATCAGCACATGATGCTGACTGTATTGTACTATATGTAACAAAGATGGTTACTGAACCCCAAGCCTCATATACTGTGTTTCCTGTCACCATGTGCCTTCAGGTGAGTATGTGGACCGCCAACTGTGCCGTGATGCCATCCTACCCATGCCTGTCATCTGTGAGGTGCCTTGCCCCAAGGACTGTGTCCTCAGTCCCTGGGCCTCCTGGTCCCTGTGCTCACACACCTGCTCCGGGAAGAACACAGAGGGAAAGCAGATGAGAGCCCGCTCAGTACTGGCCTACAGTGCTGGGGAAGGTGAGATGACAATCACACAACCCACAGCGTCAGACCTGGTTCCAGATCTGTTTGTGTAGTAGAGTCAACTCCTATGGTTGTTGTCATGCCAATCATAGGAGTTGATCTATGGGAGTTGGCATGACCACACTAGCGGATTTGGGACCAGGCCACACATCATCAGACTGGGGTTCAGACAGTACATGTTTTCTTTCAAGTATGTTGAGTGTTTGATGGAGCCTGTCAATAGTGCTTACCATATGGACAGGGTTTGCACTTTTGATTGGTTCTGTTGCACCAGATAAGCTTGATCATTTTGATCCCAGGTCCGCACAGCATGCAGGAGAGTATCTGATATATCATGTGAGGCTGCTGAAGCAAGCATTCACCATGCCCTCTATTTCTGTTCTATGTTACAGGAGCCAAATTGTCAATATTGTATAAATTATTCTGTATGTTCCTCCTCCTCAGCGACTGCTCAGGTTGTAGCCTGGGTTACTGTGATGCAGGGTAAGGTTCTGTGATGTGGCATAGTCACAAGGAATAACAAGCGTGGAAACTTTAGGATAGATGCCTGTACTACTCTCTGGAGCTACATTTTCAATGTTTAGGTTCAAAGCATCTGAGTGTGAAGTGCTTAGAGCCCTAGTGTTTAGTATTCTTTATAGCACCTTTCACAAATGTAGGGATTGGTAATAGAACATTCATAACTTTGCATTTACCTTCCTTTAAGGTCTATCGCGGGTGCTCAAGGTTCTTGCACTATTCGGTACTATAATTTCCTATGCTCGTAGAATGCCGTGTTCCCATAGATGTACTTATTCAGCTCTGTAGATGTTATAAGTAGATGTATGTAGTTGATATACTGTATGGCTACCTGGGTACTAATCTATTTCCCCTCACTGCCTGGTCAGCATAACTTTATGCTTGTACTATGAAAAACGTTTACAGACCCTCAACAGCACAGTGCTAGTAAAAAGCATTCCTTAGTGTAAAGTGCTGCCTGACAACCTAAGGAGAGGAGATGGAACCCCTGAGGAGAGGAGATGGAACCCCTGAGGAGAGGAGACTGAAACCCTAAGGAGAGGAGACTGAAACCATGAGGAGAGGAGACTGAAACCATGAGGAGAAGCGACTGAAATTCCAAAGAGAAGCAACTGAAACCCTCAGGAGGGACAACTGAAACCCCAAGGAGAGGCGACTGAAACCCTAAGGAGAGGCGACTGAAACCCTAAGGAGGGTTCGACTGAAACCCTAAGGAAAGGAGACTGAAACTCTAAGGAGAGGAGTCTGAAACCCTAAGGAAAGGAGACTGAAACCCCAAGGAGTGGTGACTGAAACCCTAAGGAGAGGTGACTGAATCCCAAAGGAGAGGCGACTGAAACCCTAAGGAGAAGTGACTGAAACCCTAAGGAGAGGAGACTGAAACCCTGAGGAGAAGCGACTGAAATCCCAAAGAGAAGCAACTGGAAACCATAAGGAGGGACAACTGAAACCCCAAGGAGAGGCAACTGAAACCCTAAGGAAAGGAGCCTGAAACTCCAAGGAGTGGTGATTGAAACCCTAAGGAGAGGTGACTGAAACCCTAAGGAAAGGAGCCTGAAACTCCAAGGAGTGGTGATTGAAACCCTAAGGAGAGGTGACTGAAACCCAAAGGAGAGCCGACTGAAACCCGAAGGAGAAGTGACTGGAACCCTAAGGAGAGGAGACTGAAACCCTGAGAAGAAGCGACTGAAATCCCAAAGAGTAGCAACTGAAACCTCAAGGAGGGGCAACTGAAACCCCAAGGAGAGGCGATTGAAACCCTAAGGAGAGTTGACTGAAACCCTAGGGAGAGAAGATTGAAACCCTCAAGAGAGGAGACTGAAACCCTAAGGAGAGGAGAAGTATAAGTCTGGTCAGTATTGGAACTAGTGCCTCTGGGTTAGAGTCTTGCTGTCCAAGCTGCCAGTCACGCCCTGAAAACCCATTACTATACAACCTACACTGAGCTGTGCCATCGCCTTGCAGTAGATAAGCATGTTGTAGCCCATTGCATAACACTGATACAGCTCTTGTAGATATCCTCCATTGGACCATAGCAAGACAGTGTCTGTCTGTGGCATATTCAGAACACCCACACAGTTTTCTCTAAATTGATACTGGTATGCTCTGGCATGGGGAGGACAGTCACACTATCATCACTGCAGAAACAGAATCAACTGAATGGCTCGCATCATTTATTAGCCTTCCTACGCCTCAGCAGACAGACACACTGTCCAGGATTAATGGCAAGAGACGTGTGTGTGTGTGTGTGTGTGTGTGTGTGTGTGTGTGTGTGTGTGTGTGTGTGTGTGTGTGTGTGTGTGTGTGTGTGTGTGTGTGTGTGTGTGTGTGTGTGTGTGTGTGTGTGTGTGTGTGTGAGACGCCAGGTGTGGGCTGAGTGTAGCATGAAGTCCTACAGATTGAGGACCTCCCAATTCAGACCCGAGTCATAACTTGAGATCTGCGTAAATTATGGAGTGGTGTCAATTTAAGCCAAAATTCAAGTGGTGTGGTGATCTCAAGTTAGGCTCTCAGGGAATAGAGAGAGCAGTTTACAGTCAATTGGAGAACATAGCAGAATATAAATGACTGGGTAATTCCAACAGGGTTGAGCCCGTAGAGGTGGCCTAAGTAACAATTACAAAAGGCTATGTTAGGACACTCTCGTAACGAGACGAAGGATTAGCTTTGGTAGCCAAACCCACAAGTTATAGTTCAGTAAATAACAGTGGTAGGGAGAGTTTGCCTTGTTGTACATGACGTGAAGGTTTCAGGAACTGTGTCTTAGAGAGCTCTGTAACATAACATGAAGGGAAAGAAGGTTCTTCATTGTGTCACGAACCGGCTCAAAGTACATAACAAAAAGGGAGATGCGTGGAGATAAGGAATAACAAAGATATATTTATTAACTGAAATAACCTAAATACAATTAACAATGGTGTGTAGTCAGTAATCAGTAGTGTAAGTGAGTGGTTGCGTGCATAGATGTGATAATGAGGGGTGTTGAAAGGTGCCAAAGCAAACAAACAAAACGGACACAAAAATGCCACAACCAAAATCTAACAGTGTGTCTGCATGGAGAGAGTCTCCTCAACGAATGCGGGAGAGGTGTATTTATCCCGGGACACACCCAGGCCCAGGTGTGTCCCATGTTGTTGACATCCCTCCCAGCTCCGCCCCGCCGACATCCTAATAAGGAAAACAAGGGCAAAGAGAAAGAACACGGCAGACAGAGTGGGAGGGTCATCACAATTGTAAAGGATGTAAGAAAAGATAACTCCCTCACAATATTACCTCTGCATATTTTTTACGGTCAAAGACCTTATACAAGACTTGAAAAAAAACAAGTAAATATCATCTTTTATAAATAACTTGTTGAAGGACAGGCTCCCAAGGGGCTACACAGAATTCAATTCTATATCTTCTCTCTGTGTGGCTTTTGAAGACAGAAGCACATCCTAAAGTACGCTCCATCTTGGTCCTTCTCCAGCATTGATTGGTGGATCGTGGTGGTCCGCCATCCTTGATTGGACAATCTCCGTTCTTCTCCTTAATTTATTGGTGGTTCTCATTGATTGGTCAATGCCCGTTGCGGTTTGTAATGGCTGACCTTCCACTCGGGTCTGGTATCCCAGCGAGCCTCTAATGACTTCCTATCATGGTGAGAGGTGGTTAAGGGTCATACACTCACAAATATAACACACACACACACACACACATCACAACCATCTGTGGTGAGGGGTGGGAAGGGGTCACATGCTGTCCACCTGGTGTCTAAGATACTGTCAGGCCCAGAGTCAACTCATCTCCGTTGTCTCCATCTCCATGACTGCTTTCCCCCAAGGGACTATACTGGTTTATTTAGCTCTGAAACTGCTGTACTGTTGTTTTTCACCCCATGAGTGGAACCAAAAAGACAAGTTAACCTTAAGAGCACAAAGACACAGCTGGATCGTTTGAATGGAAGTGGAGAAGGTTTGGTTTATGAGATATACAGCTTAACTTACTCTCTTTCTAGTTATGATAAGATGACAGAGTTGTCAGCTCAAGCTCAATAGCCAGCTCAACTGACAAAACTATTGGCTGAACAACCAGTCAAGACAAACCACAATCATGTAACTGAATAGTATCTCCTGTATTTGAATGTGATGTTTGTGCTTCTGCTTTCTCTTTGCGGTCTTTTTGAAAAACTGCTATAGGGTTTTATAAATACAGTATATTTCATTGATTGATCATTTGGTTGTTGTGTGTTTGACAGGCGGGGTCCAGTGCCCCAACAGCATTGCTCTCCAGGAGGTGCGGAGCTGCAATGACCACCCTTGTACTGTGTACCACTGGCAGACAGGGCCCTGGGGACAGTGTATCGAGGACACGTCGGTCCCCCCTGCCAACTCCACAGCGGCCGGGGTCGGGGTCAGGGGAGGGGACTCCTCCTGCTCTGTGGGGATGCAGACGCGGAAGGTCATCTGTGTCCGGGTCAATGTAGGGCAGGTGCCTCCCAAAAAGTAAGAGTCCCTCCTTCAAAATAAGAGTTCCTTTTTCAAAGTAAGAGTTCCACCTTCAAAGTAAGACTTCCTCCTTCAAAGTAATAATAATACATGGCATTTATAGCTTTGAGTTCTTCCTTCAACGAGAGGACTGAATACCAATGTAAGTGTATATGACTATAATTTTTGTGGAAAGTGAGAGAGGAAATTAATTAAATGAAATGTCAGTAGGACAGTTATGCTTATGCTGATGTGGTGTAATATGTATTCAGGGTTCCATAAGCCTTT
Source organism: Oncorhynchus tshawytscha (assembly GCF_018296145.1). Taxonomy (NCBI): domain Eukaryota; kingdom Metazoa; phylum Chordata; class Actinopteri; order Salmoniformes; family Salmonidae; genus Oncorhynchus; species Oncorhynchus tshawytscha. Next base: position 24,540,933 of record NC_056441.1, read on the forward strand.
GCTAAGCATAATTCAAAGCACGAATGCACAGAGCCTTTGTCCCAGTATCTATCTATAGAAGGGACAATATCCTATTGTTACCACTGTCTGTCTGGCTGCATAGCTGTGAGCTGACGGGTTCCCTGATGTGTTTCTGCCTGGGTTCCAGACAGTTGTTCTAAAGTATCTGGGTTCTCCCTCCCTACCACCCTAAGGGTATCTGCCAGGGGACGTGAATCATAATAATGAATTAGCTATTTATTTATTCAGCTTTAATAGTAGCATTATCCTGGCAGGATGAGTTTGAGCTACTAGGCAGACTGGGGATGAGCTAGGTTCCACGCTGGGTATGGTAATGGACCCTGGGCAGTTTTATTCCTGCGGTTTATGATTCTCCCATCCAGGGTTTAATTTTACCCAGCTACCATTTCACACTATCACACCATGCTGCTCTGGGACTCACACACATGAACATTATTAGGGTTTATTTGTGGTGTGAAATTGTTACAGCTGCTGAACTACTATCACTAAACACACTTGATCCCACTAGGTTTGGGACGATATATTAATGTATCATAATATTAAATAATGAAATCGTATGATGTCACGAATGAAACAGGTATGATATGCGTATGAGTTCATTACCATTACAGGACATGAATTAGCTAACAATGTAGCACTGTTACAGAGGTGATATGATATTCAAAGCAATGAAGGGGCTTAATCTGAAGCCCTAAAGCCAGTAATTCATAGTATACTTGGAGAATCCCTGATATTCCTTACAACAAGGACCCAGTATTGATATACTGTATACTGTAAACAGTTGGATTATTTTGACAAGACAAATATGCATTCATAAACATAAACGATATTCGTACACATCTCCACACATTCATCAACTCAACAATCAAGTACAAGAGGGGAGCAAAAACCCGCAGACACTGCCCTCTGTGGAATGAGTTTGACACATCTAGATGATGTGATTTCAGGTGTCCGGAGAGTATTCGTCCTGAGACGGTCAGGCCCTGCCTCCTGCCATGTAAAAGAGACTGCAGCGTCACCCCCTACAGCGACTGGAGCGCCTGCCCTGCCACATGTAAAGAAGGTACCTACTAGCCTTCTCAAACTTCTCAATGTAAAGGCCTCTCAACACACTCAAGTACACATTATTGGGAAAAAATGCCACTATGTCTAGAGAGAGTGGCATTCAATATGCCAAGCAGGTACATCCTATTAATGTCAAGTATGCGTTACAGTACAACAGATACAGAGCAGTTTGTCCATGACAAAAATGCTCAAGAGATGGAGCCTAAGCCATATGGTTTTGAAATGAGCATGTGCTTCAAAGCATGAATAAGTTAATTAGAACAGAGAATTCTAAATAATAGTGGGTCTGTTGTTAAGTGTTTGCTTCCTGGTTTCGACAGCCCTGACAAATGGACAAATCTGACAAACAAAACACTTGCACAACTATAAAATGATTTCTCTTCTCCTCTTCAAATATTTGATTTCGAGCTGAGAGAATCATCAAGTCAAATCTGTAGGAGCTGTGACATCCTAGAACAGCAACCAACGAACACTCATTGTTGCCTGGCAACGCTTTTCTATATAAAGAACTAGAACAAATGCTGCTAATAAACAAAGTGCCGGGCCAATTTAAAGCAATTTGCCCGCACTGCAACAACCTCTTTGTAAACTAGAAAACGCTTGTTAGCATACATGTTTCTGCGATTTCCATTTCCCGGGATTGAGTGTTGTATTCATGAAATACTTCACATGACTAGGAACATTTGCTAAGAAATACTTTATAGAGTCTATAAGAACAGTCATTTGGCTTGTTTTTCCTAGTTTTTTGTATCCTTTAATCTGTCTCTGCTCGTAATCTTGCTTGTATTATTCAAATGTGGCACCCAGATCATCTGGCTTTACTAAGAGTATATGGTCATGGATTTGTCCGTCTCCTTGGAGAACCATTGGAGCTGTCAATATAACAGAATATCCTACAATATGAATATAGTATATATCTCCTGTAGCTAGCTACCTCTATGGATCATACATTGCAACATGGATATGGCCACAGTAATAGGATTCTGATGGACTTCTTGTAAGGGCAATAAAAACCTTCACCACCCAATCACTGAGTTGGGTGGACACCAGCAGAAAAGTGAAGCCCACATCAATCAATATTCCGTACTTCATTATTTCATTACCTTCTCTCCGAACTGGTCAGAAAAGTACATATCTGCTGGAGAACACCAGACTAGAGAGCTGGGAACCAGCTGTGCTCCTTCATTACGTTTTAGTGTTCTTCATGGTCAAGGTTAATGACACACAGCTGCTAAAAGTCAACAGCAAACAAAACACTTGTTTTACAAGGACATTTCAAGGACCTGTGATTTGCAATTACTCAAGTAGGTAACAGGCATTCATCATGATAATTTTCCACTTCAAGACTCGGTGGAAGTAGCTTGAGTGCTGCTGTTATTGTCTCTGTCTAGTGATTGGGCCAGTGTGTGAATAAAGTGTTTTTCTATGGGTTATTATAAGGTGGCAACACGAAAAGGAAACAGAACAGGAAACGCATCATCATCCAGCTGCCAGCCAACGGGGGACAGGACTGCCCGGAGGTGTTGACTCAGGAGAGAGACTGTGAGGCGCCTTCTGTCTGTTTGGGATACAGGTAAGGCTCCATCATCCACCAAGACCACTCTACTCTTTTGACTAAAGCGGTATCAAGTTAAATAGAGCAAGACTTTGACTATGACTCTAAAGATGACTCAGCTGTGTCCTGTTTCTTCTACTGCAGGTGGAAGACACACAAGTGGAGGCGATGCCAGTTGGTTCCCTGGTCCGTTCGTCAGGACAGTCCTGGAGCTGTGGAGACCTGTGGGCCTGGACTGCAGGCTAGAGGTGAGCAACAAAATCCTGCATGCGCTACTCAATTTGATTCTGGGGGCAAAGAGTCTGAACTGATGGATGAATAAGAAAATACCTTGGTCATGAGAGACTTTAAAAAAATATTATTTTGACCATGGATTAAATTAAGTATATTATTTTTGCATCTCGGCCTACTTCGGTTTTTCCTTTTCATGGTTTTGAACTTGACAGTCATGAGAGACCGGTCACATTCATATTGTATGTGAAGTACATTTAAATATTTGATCTGTGCTTGATTTAACTTGCTTGGTACTGCGCATGTGACTGTGGAAGTGTGTAGTATTGTTGGTGTGGGAAAAAGGGAGTTAGGCCTCAAAGTAACACCTTGGGCTTCATGTATCTTCATGTATCTTTCATCTCCTTCTAAATGTTACGCTGGGACTGGTGGTTAAATAACCAAATTGTTCCTCCAAAACTCTTCCCTATAGCTGTACCAGGCATGAATTAGTTACAGTAAGGTTTAAACACAAAATATTAATTCTGGTGGATTGCTTTGTGTTGAACTCGACGAAGCATGACAGAGAGCGGCAACAATGCATCTATCTGTCTTCGATTTACAAAATGGTGTCAGTCAGTGAATTGAGAGCATAGAGTTCTTCTTCCACTCCTTGCACCAGACCTCTAGTAGCATCTTGAAGTAGAAGACCATTATCTGATCAGATGATGAGCACCTTTCAACCTCCTTCTTCACACTCCACATTAGGCCACATTACCTGTAATGGTATCTGTGTAGACATTGACACAGGGGGAGAGACAATTCAATACAGAGCTCTGGCTCCTCCTCATTCAATGATATCTAGTCGGGTTTGTTTGGGTGGGAAAGTCAATAGACATTAGACTACGTTCAGTTTCATCACTTAATGCTGTTCTCGCCTCTGTGTGTGATATTAACTGAGCGAACAGGAGACAGAGAGTGCACATGAAATCTAAGTCTATTCACTATGTAGTGCACTACTTTTGACTAGATCATGACAGGGAATAGGGTGCAATTTGGAATGCAATGTAGTGAGTCATACCAACTAGCAATGAGTCATTCCAGATCCCACAGTGACAGTACTGTAGGTTAATCATCACTTTAAACACAGTCAGGTCTTGATCACCTGTGATGGGACTCTCGTGTTTAGCTCCAAATGCAGCCAATGGGCATTAACCAAATGAGATTGTGAGTCTCCCCTAATGAAAAGTGTCCAACGTGTGTAACAAAGCTTATTTCCTCACACCATAGCAACCACCACTTCATTCCTTTTTCATTATTTGTTTCTTTCTTTCTATAGCTGTCTCATGCTGGAAGCAGGACGGGGGTCCAGCGGACATGGGAGCATGTCTGAAGTTTGCCAGCTCCATGCCCTCTCTAACCCAGCCCTGCCAGCTCCCATGCCAGGACGACTGCCAGCTAACCACCTGGTCCAAGTTCTCTTCCTGTACACAGGACTGTGTGGGCGTCAAGACCCGCAAGAGGATGCTAGTGGGTGAGTGGACTGGAGTAGGCTGTACAAGTACAGTAAAATAACTAACTTTGTATTTGGTATTTTACTGGATCCCCATTAGCCGCTGCGAAAGCAGCAACTACTCTTCCTGGGGTCCACACAAAACATGAAACGTGACATGACACAGAACATTAATAAACAAGAACAGCTCAAGTACATACAGTAAATGTAAATGGTCACACATTGCTTACATGTCAGTACATACACACATAGGTCAAATACATAATATATCATAATATTTTGTGGTACCAATGAGTGTCCGAGCTGTGTGCCAACTGCTTGAACTGGCAGTTCGGTACCTTCAACACATCAATACCTCGCACAAAGACCAATAGTGATGCAGTCAATCTCTCCTCAGTGTTGAGCTAGGAGAGATTGACATCTCCCTCCGTGTAATACAGATACAATACAGTATGTGCTGCTTTGTTCTGGACCAACTGCAATTTACGTATGTCCCTCTTTGCCGCACTTGACCACAGAGTTGGGCAGTAGTCCAGGTGTAACAAAACTAGGGCCTGTAGGTCCGGTCTGGTCAACTGAGATGTCAAGAAGGCAGAGCAACGCCCTATCATGGACAGACCTCCTCCCATTTTAGCAACTATTGAGTCTACATGTTTTGACCATGACAGCTTTGGTTACACCCATCAGTTTTGTCTCTTCAGCTTGCTCAATCGCCACATTATTCAATAATAGATCTAAATGACATTTAATGTTGAGCGATTGATGCTTTTAGTTTTTGAAATATTTAGCACCAGCCTATTGCTAGTTACCCATTCTAAAAATAACTGGAGATCTATGTTATGGGTGTCAGTTATTTATTTTGTTGAGTCTATTGTTGAGTTGTCAGTGTACATAGACACACAGGATTTATGCAAGATCATTGGAAGCTCATGAGTAAAAACAGAAAAATACAATGGCCCTAGCCGGCCGCCCTGCGGTACACCACACTCATCTGAATTTGTATTGGAGAGACTTCCATAAACGAAAAACGTCTGTTCTATTAGACAGGTAACTCTCAATCCATAATAAGACAGAGGATGTAAATTCATAACACCTACATTTTTTTCAGCAATAGGTTATGATCAATGACATCAAAAGTGTCCTTCTCTGTAAGCATGCTGAATGTGTACATTTTAATATCTTTGCTTTGATCAAGCACCATTTTTTTGCTGAGCACTTGTAACAGGCTGATTGGTCAACTGTTTGAACCATTAAAGGGTGCTCTGCTATTCTTGGGTAGTGGAATGACCTTTCCCTCCCTCCATGTCTGAGGGCACACAGTCTTCTAGGCTTAAATTGAAGATGAGGCAAACAGGAGTGGCAATGTATTCCGCTACCAAATTTAGCAATTTACAATCCAGGTTGTCGGTACCAGGTGGTTTTTTCTTCATTATTAATATCTCAACTCTTCCACACACACTTTGCAGAACTCAAAAACTACAGTGCTTGTCTTTCATTACTTAGTCCATTATGAACATGAAGGCTCAGCATTTTTTTTTTTGCATTTGTTTTTTGTGGTTGGCAATATCAACGGGTTTTGTTATGAAACAGCCATCTGCTTCAATGAAGGATGGAGCTTTTTGGCCTAGAATGCCATATAAAGTACTCCAAAGCTTTTTACTATAATTCTTTATATAATTTATCTTCATTCCATAGTATAGTTTCTTCTTCTTTTTGTTAGTTATATGATTTCTCAATTTACTGTATGTTTGCGTCTATGTTGTCAGACTTATTTGCTCTTCCCTTTGTCTCATCCCTCTCAGCCATACAGTCTTTAAATTCATCGTCTATCCATGGGGATTTAGCAGTTTTAACAGTTAGTTTCTTGATGGGCGCATGCCTATCAGTAACCGGAAGAAGCAGTTTCATAAGTGCTTCAAGTGCGGCGTGAGATTGTTCCTCATAACATCCATCAGACCAACAAATATTTTTCATATCTTCGAAATAGGAATCCTTGCAAAAACTCTTCTATGATTGCTTATACACAATTGTAGGTCCAGTCTTCGTAACTTAGTTTTTAATTTTTTGTCTATTATGATCACTACATCCGATGGGTAGCTTATTTTTGAGTGGTCAGCTTGATGACAACCAGTCAATATTCAGGTCAACCAGAAAATATACTTCTCTGTTGATATCACATACATTATCCAGCATTCATAGTCCAAATACTGAGTTTTAGCACTTGTTGGTCTATATCAACTTCCTACGAGAATAGGCTTTAGTTGAGGCAGATGAACCCATAGCCATTTTACTTCTACATCATCTGACATGAGATATCCTCTCTCAGCCTAACAGGAATATGACTCTGGCCCTACATAGCAACACCTCCACCATTTGCATTTCTATCTTTACTATATACTGTATTCTATAACATTGTATACTCTAGCTACTACTGCATCATCATAGGAATTATCTAAGTGTGTTTAATAAGAGATGAACAGAATATTAATGTTTTCTGATGTTAATAAGTTGTTAATTTCATAAACCTTGTTTATTATGCTACATATGTTACTATAGGCTATTTTTGTCCTCTTCTGGGTTGCTTGTGTGTTTTTAGTGCTATTCCGAGAGGCTCATCTGAGGTAGACATATCAGTGACATTTAAATCAATGGTACTGAGTGGGCTGCCCACAGTGGGCTTCTTCCTAAAGCAGACAGTTTCAGTGCAAACTGTGGAATTCAATTACATGTGGATATCAGTAGAAGCTCCTCAGAGGATGAAGGGATAAACAATCCTCCTCAGTGAATTTCATGAAAATAAAAATAGTGAAACATAAAAAATATATACTAAATCTATTCACGTCACCAAATAATTGAATTAAAAACACTGTTTTACAATGAAGGTTATAGCCTCAACAGCCCCAACAGCACTCTGTAGGGTAGCACCATGGTGTAGCCGGAGGACAGATGGTTTCCGTCCTCCTCTGGGTACATTGACTTCAATACAAAACCTAGGAGGCTCATGGTTCTCACCCTTCCATAGACTTACACAGTAATTATGACAACCCGGAGGATGTCCTCTAACCTATAAGAGCTCTTGCAATATGAACTGAAATGTTGTCCACCCAATCAAAGTAACAGATAAGGAATCTAGTACTGAAAGCATAAGCTACAGATAGCTAGCACTACAGTGCATAAAATGTGGTGAGTAGTTAACTCAGAGAGAAAGAAAATAATTTTGAACAAATTAATTTCTTTAGAAATGAAGGAGAAGCGAGAGAGAGAGAGAGCTAGCTATATTTTTTCACTTTCACTTAGCTAGCGAATCCTGCTAGCTAGTTTAGCCTATTCAAATACCCGGCTTAAACATAGAGGGATGCTATGTTAACTAGCTCACTATGGCTGTCCAACACTGGAACTCTTCCAAGTCAAGGTAAGTGTTTGATTTCATTAATTTATTGCCACCGGGGCCCGCAGGTGTAACTGCTAAACTGCTCGCTAACTGTACACTGTACTGCATGATTATATCGGGTTTACTAACGTGTTAGTTCTAGAAGCTATATTGACTATGACCTCAGCTAATATGGTGACAATGATGCAGGCTGTGTGTAGTGGTTAGCGGTATTGATATGAAGGTTTGGCTTGGAAAGGTTTTTCACCTGGTCACAGACAACTGATGTATTGTGCTCTGAAGTTCACATGCGAAGGGAAAAGGTGAGAGGAGGCAGAGAGCATGTAGAGGCGAGAAGAAATTATACAATGAGCAAAACGATCATTCTGTTTGTATGTAGCTATGAAAGTGAACTGTGTTTGCATGTGATAAGGGGTGCATTCATTCTGCCAATTCTGTTGGAAAACTTTCTGAACAAGCTGACCACCACATAGTGATTATTTTTAATATATTATCATAAGGTTTAGACTATAACGTTGCATTCATTCTTGCAAAAAACAGCCAGAAGGCTTGATATTTCAAGTGCAAGTGTTGGTTAAGGAAAGAGTTCTTTGGTTTTGGAGGAGGGGGATTATTTAAGATCCTCTTTGAAGAGGTAGGGTTTCTGGTGCTTTCGCACGATGGGCAGGGACTCTGCTGTCCTAGCTTCAGGGTGAAGCTATTTCCAACATTCGGGTGCCAGGATAGAGAGCTTGGACTGGGCCCTTCACCCTATGGGATGGCAAAGAGACCAGAGGTGGCAGAACTGAGTGCTCGGGTTGGGGTGTAGGGTTTGAACATAGCCTGAAGGTAGGAGGGGCAGTTCCTCTTGCTGCTCCGTAGGCAAGCACCATGGTCTTGTAGTGGATGAGAGCTTCGTCTGGAAGCCAGTGGAGTGTGCGAGAAGTGGAGTGAGATGGGATAACTTGGGAAGGTTGAAAACCAGGTGGGCTGCAGCATTCTGGATAAGTTGCAGGGGTTTTATTGCACAAGCAGGAAGTCCAGATGGGAGAACAAGTGCCTGGATTAGGTCCTGCTCCGCTTCCTGTGTGAGTTAGGGTCGTACTCTACGGATGTTGTACATCATGAACCTGAAAGAGCGAGTCACTGCTTTGATGTTTGAAGAGAACGACAGGGTCACGGCTCTTTGTACTCTCAGAGGGTGACACTGTGGAGTTGTCAATCGAGATGCAGAGGTCGTTCAGCGGGCAGGCCTACCGGGGTTGAGGTTGAGCTTGATGTGGTTGTCCGACATCCAAGCTGAGATATCTATCAGGCACACAGAGATGCATGTCACAAAATGGGTATCAGAAGGAGAAAAGTAGTTGAGTGTCATCTGCATAGCAAAGATAGGAGAGACCATGAGAGGATATGACGGAGCTGAGAGACTTGGTGTATAGAGCAAAAAGGAGAGGTTTAGAACCGAGCCCTGTGGGACACCAGTAGTGAGAGTACGTGGTGCAGATGATAGATCCTCTCCATGACACCTGTTTGGAGCAGCCTCCCAAGTAGGATGCAATCAAAGAGGGTGCAGAGCTTGACACCCATCCCTGAGAGGGTGGAGAGGAGTATATTATGGTTCACAGGGTAGAAGGCAGTGAATAGATCTAGAAGGCAGAGAATAGGGCTCTGGCAGTGTGGAGTGCCTCCGTGACACAATCTCAGTTGAGTGATCCGTCTTGACTGATTAGGCTCAACAAGATCGTTCTGAGAGAGATGAGAGAGTTGATCAAGTGTTTTGGAAAGAAAAGAAAAGGGATACAGGTCTATAGTTGTTGAAGGCAGATGAGTCGAGTGTTGGTATCTTGAGGAGGGGAGCGACTTGGGACATTTTGAAGTCAGAGGGGATGCAGCCAGTGGTCTGGAATGAGTTGGAGGGAAGTGAGGAATGGGAGAAGGTCTCCAGAGATGGTCCGGAGAAGGGAGGAGGGGATAGGGCTGAGCGGACAGGTTGGCTAGACCAACAGCCTGCATATTAAACTTAAACAGAAGCAAACGGAACAAAACAGGGATAAACATACATTAATTTGTCCAATAGAAACTCTCATTTGCAACTGTTGGACTAATGATTACACCCTATATCAGCTAGATTCTGGCAAGAGTGTGCAAGGTGGTATTGAATGTGTCACTGTCTCTCACCTTGATCATGACCTGTACACCTACGTTGTAAACATTCATTCATAGGCTAGGTTGTAGCAACCTCATGATGGGTGTAGGGAAAATTTGAGTATCATTTAGTAGCCTAAACCTATCACAGTTACATTGAACTGGGTTAATGGAATGTGAATGACAGTCATCCAATATGGTGTAATAGAAATATGGCCATGCTCATAAAAAATATATATAATTAGGTTACTTACATTCACTGCACTTCTATTTCTCTGGGATATAATCTGATTTCCATGTCCTCTGTTGGTTATTATGACAGGAGGACTGTGGAATAGATCTCAAAACGCATCTTTTAAGCTTTCCTTAGGGTGTTTTTTAGTCATTTCACTTTTGTCATTCTTTCATTTGTTAAATTTTATGTTTGTTGTGTAGTAAATATTTCAGCTTTTATTGGTATTGTTTTTATTCGTTTTTATTAGAATGCATTGCATTCCATGTCTGAATAAATACAGCTTGATTTGATTAGAACCCCAAACTGTCAGTCTCTGAAGCAGTTCGCTATGCTGATGGAGGAAATCCTGGAACCCCTGAGGTTAGTTCTCTTTGTCTCTCAGTGGACTGTATTAGGTCTACAAGTACAGTAAACTCACCAACTTAGTCCTTTTTGTCTGTCTAGAGACACAATGTGACTAGAGCCTTTGGCCACAGTTTGCAAGTTCAGAAGAAGTCATCCCTAAATACCGATACAGGCTCACATATTTATTTATTTCATCCCCCTAATGATTAAGGTTAGTATGAGGGTTAGATCCTATTTCCTCTGGTCCTATAGATCTGTTAAGTGCAGCTTCCTACGTAAAGAGACTGAAGTACTTGACATGACTTTGACGTTAAGGTTCCAGTGCGAGTGAGACAGTATCACTGCATAGTCAGATGCCAGAGTGTCACAAATCTTATTTGGTCAGTCAACAGTCTAAGTGCCCTCCATAGTATGCCTGGAGTTCAGTTGAATGTATAGCATAAGGATTATATAAGATAATCCTATATGACCCTGAGATTCTTCAGGAAAAACTCACTTTGCTAAAAGTGACTTGTATTGAACCCCCCATTTTCACCTGGTCCAAGTTAGCGGATGTTGAGTAAAAATATATATGATCATCTCTATCCTTTATCTGGATCCAGGATATCGGCTTTTTACAACGTTTCTTTCAATACTTGTCATTCGGTATGGTTATTCTCCGGTTTGTCTATTACCAATCTAAGTGATTGCCGTTCGGGTTGTATGAGTTAGACACAGCCAGGCTGCATATCAGTTTTGATTGATCGCCTGTCCTACCTTTCTCCCTTCTCTCTTCTCAGGGAAGAGCAAAAAGCGAGACCAGTGTAAGAACAACCAGGTGTACCCACTCAGTGAGATCCAGTACTGCCCCTGTAACAAGTACAACGCCCAGCCCGTGGGGAACTGGTCGGACTGCATCCTGCCTGAGGGTGGCCGTGTGGAGGGCCAGCCGGGCATGAAGATCCAGGGGGACATCAAGGAGTGTGGCCAGGGCTACCGCTACCAGGCCATGGTGTGTTACGACCAGGACAACAGACTGGTGGAGACGTCACGGTGCAACAGCCACGGTGAGTCTTACAGGCCTCTCACCAACATCCAATTACTGTTCATGTCTATAAGGAGGACATCACCTCGTTATGTATGATGATGATATGATGGTAAGTCTGCAGTACCTTTGTCACGGTGCAACAGCCACGGGGAGTCACATCCAGTGTCTCTCTTCCATCTCTCATCAACTCCCTTGAAGCTATATGCATTTAACATAGCCATTGTGATTCATAGTGGATGTCTGTATCTCCATTTAAAGGCCTGCTCAGTGATATGACATCATCATACACAGAACAGGTTAGTTCCTGTTACAGAAAACAGAAAACAAGTGTGGAGAAATGCAAGATAAGGCAATTGAAAATGCTTTGACTTTGGTCTTTGGATTTCTCATCAATTTGATTCAGCTCATTATTGAATACGTTTCGATAATGTTGTTCCCTTGTTCTCTCCATCAAGAAAGTATTTATTCCAGCATTTACATATGTGTTCTCTTGATGTGGCTCCATTCGAACCAATTTGATGTCAGATTGAGTGTGCAGAGTAAACACTCTTCTCACTGTGTCCTTTTCAGCATCCACTGATTGTAAATTCAATAGAGAACAAATCGATGCGATAACGAAGAGGAAGGGCCTGCTCAGCTTGATGCAGTCGCTCTGCCCTTAGCCCAAATATGTCACAGGAACATTAATCACATTTAAACCAATCACATTTATTTATATAGCCCTTTTTAAACCAGCAGATGTAACAAAGTGCTTATACAGAATCCCAGCCTAAAACCCCAAAGAGAATGCAATGCACATGTAGAGCATCAGAGCTGCTTTCGTCCCAACAAGCTGTATTATCAGGAATACACAGTAGTATTGCCTTTGAACCAACGCTGAGACGAAAGTTAAGAATCACAGTGCTGTTGTCTCTTCCATGTTAACCCATGGAAGGTTATAGCGCTAAACCAAGTGCTTACAGCAGTGAGTGGCCTTCAGTGTTTGTTCTCTGTAAAAACCCATGCCTTTATGAATCATAGCTCCACTTGCAGTATGGGGCCTGGGGTGTGGTTGATAGTGTAGAGTTGCGACGTGATGAGATGGCACAAGCCATTGTTAAACACTAGCTACTGCTATTGTACTGTGTGTCTAGCTCTCCATCACCACTGCCCAAGTGCCCTACATGTCACACTGTGAAGGATTAGGGTGGCATTTTTTCAAGCTTAAGGAACCCAAGGAGATCAGTGATGATGCAATGGCTATACAGGAGTTACTGGTATTGTAGCTCTATTGCTCCAACAACACAATCAACCTACCTGATTGGCTCCCACACATGCTATAGATTACATTATTTTATTGTATTTTTTAAATTGGATTATTACTCTAATTATTATAATAATTTAAATACATTAAATATAAATAAAAACAAATAAAATGAATAAATTACATTAAAATGAATTCAAATTCATTGAAGGTAAATGGTTACCTATACAGCTTTCAAACCAATACATTTTTCAGACAACTTTAGCATTCCACCATATTTTTATATCTGAAAGGTGTTGCCAATATCAAAACCTAAAGTTTTATTTCCGTGAACCGACCTACTCATGATTGCGGTTAAGTTCTGCCTACGGCTTAGTATGAAATGTAGCGGTAATACTGAGGCGACATTGGCACGCACTACTCTCTTAAACTATTGATGGTTCTTACTGTAGGCAGCACCCCTTACTACTGTCCTCCTGGCAGTTCTAAACTTTGGCATGTCACTTCACTCATCTCTTCCCATAGCCCACCAACCACATGCACTGCTTTCTTAACCACAAATGGATGGATCCAGAAATAAATACTGTGGCAATTACTGTGGCAATAAATATCACTGAATGACGAAAATATTGGAATAAATTAAACTAATGCAATTGAAGGTATCAAACTGTTGCTTACTGTAACTATTAAAATATATTAGAATTATTAGCCTACCCGTGTGTGGTCAACTATTTCAGCACCTTTTTGTGCTGCTTAGAGGCAGATTTTTCTCCGTTTGGATATTGGTTAAGCTACAATTAGACTGTGGAAATGTTAGCTAAGTTGAGATGAGTGCTGCTCATCTTGTCTAGTTGGCTCATTTATTAACACTGATCAGAACATTTTTTCAGCATATTATGTAGTTTAATTAGTGGATTATTTTGCTCTTCACTCTGTCGATTAGTAACCTAGGCCTACTCCCGACCAAAAGCCTGTGACTTGTTAATCATCAATGTGATTTTGTTTCTCTGAATCTCCGTCTGTATATTTGGTTAACTCTCTGGCTGGGAAAATAAGTGGAGGTGGTATAGCTCATCTATCGCTGATCAGAAACATTTAGCATGCAATAATGAAGCCTAAATCAAGTGCAGGCCTATTATCTTTGCTCGATCGCGTATAGACATCTCCAAATACCCACAGAGGTTGTTGATGAAGATACTCTCAATATAAGAGATTAAATGTTTTCTATGTTTTATATGACAGTGGTTCTACACGCTGCTGTGACGCAAGGTTTGCATTTTATTCTGTTATATTTATATTCTTAGCATACTATAAAGCCTAATATAAATATATGTGTTGACTGTGATCAGGGTAGGCTAAGTGTGCCTTGTCCGTTTAATGAACAAAACAAATATTGATTTAATTTGCATTGCCAGCCATGTCGCCTATCGACTGCACAGACCAGTAACATCATCCAACTCAAAATATGCCCTTCTATTCTTTTCAAAAAGACATTTCATTAGTCCTATAATGTTTCTTAGGACCTGCCTAAAACCAATTAATAATGCATTTCTTTGTGATAGTGTATATTCAATGGATTCATTAACATAGACACATCCACCCGCATCGGCCCACTCTATTCCCAGTCCTAAACTTGCCGGCATGTGAACGGGAGATATAAATGTCTTATCCCGGCAAGAATGTGGTAAAAATGGGACTGTATGAATTGGGTTCTAAAAAACATTTCCTGATTGTTTTTACAGACAAAATACCGTAAAGTCTGTCTAATAATGGGTACTATAGTGACAATTGGATTCCCTGCTTTATGTGGGCTTGGCAGGATGGATCTATGTTAAAACAGTCTTATAGTAGCTTCTCTATATAGTCTGTAGTAGTATTAGATGTATCTGAAGAGTGTCTGTAACGTACACGGGTCAGTTCCTCAGGAATTGGATCATCTTGATTCGTCTTTTCATTTCGGTTCACGAGTGGTTTCCAAATTGTTATGTTTTGTGGGTCTTCTGGGAATGGTAACCAGGTGACTTCCATAAAATGTAGAAGAATTCTAAATATATAACCAAACAAAAGCCCAAATTCAATGAGATTATGGGGTAATCAATTTGGGCAACAATAAATCTCCCTCTAATAACGCTGTTACTCTTTGCTTGTAAAATGTCCTCGAGGGAAAAATAGACTCTGTTTGTTCTTCTGATCTCATCTTACGTCAGAAAGTTCAGAATCATACATTTACCAGATGTAAAAGAATCTAAGAAATAATAACTCAAACTTGAACTTGAAAATTCCTCATTCATAATATGTTCATGTATTTTCCATTACTGTGGATCCTCGCAGGTTCCTGTGTTGTGAACTAGCTTCAGCTAAGAGCAATGTCCTCCCTAGTCTTTCAGTGGACAAATGAGGCTCAGTAATCCACCCTCGTGCAGATAAACAGAAATAACAAGCCGAGAGAGAGGCACTCCTGCCAAAAAACAAAAAATCATGACCTCTCTCTCTCTCTCTCTCTTTCTCTCTTTCTCTCTCTCTCTTTCTCTCTCTCTCTCTCTCTCTCTTTCTCTCTCTCTCTCTCTCTCTCTCTCTCTTTCTCTCTCTCTCTCTCTCACTCTCTCTCTCTCTCTCTTTCTCTCTCTTTCTGTGTGTGTGTGTGTGACTGGCTCACACAGAAAACAACAGCCTTCTAAATCACACAACAGGCTGCTGCTCTCTCGTTTCATTGTATTTGCCAAGCTCCAGTAAACAGTGTTATAATGGTGTGTGTTGCCCTGCGCTGCCATCGCAGTTCTTTGTAATCCTCTCTTTCATCAGTAGGAATGCTGGATTTACTCCAGGTGCTGTTCAGTTAGATATTTTAGAGTTTAAATTTTGCAACCCAACCCAAGCATGTTGTATAACTGAAGCTTGATGCATCACTAACTGTGTAAACTGTCAGATGATGAAACTGAAGCCTAGTTATCTTTCTTTCTGGTTTAAGGATATATTGAGGAGGCTTGCATCATCCCCTGTCCGTCTGACTGTAAACTCAGTGAGTGGTCCAACTGGTCACGATGCAGCAAGTCTTGCGGCAGCGGGGTCAAAGTGCGTTCCAAGTGGCTGAGGGAGAAGCCTTACAATGGTGGTAGACCTTGCCCCAAACTCGACCACGTCAACCAGGTGATTGGGGGACGTTCATCACTCTTGGCTCTGTTTAGAAACAACCCCTAGACACTTGCGGAGATCTAAGAAGATTGGACAGATTTGTACCATATTGCTTAAATCAATCAAATCTACTCAGATCTCCACAACTTAGTGTCTAGGGGGTAAAGAGTAAGGGATATTTATTTATTTTATTTAACTAGGCAAGTCAGATAAGAACAAGTTCTTATTTACAATGATGGCCTACCACGGCCAAACCCTAACCCGGAAGATGCTGGGCCAATTGTGCTCTGCCCTATGGGACTCCCAATCACAGCCGGTTGTGATACAGCCTGGAATCGAACCATGGTCTGTTGTGACACCTCTAGCACTGAGATGCAGTGCCTTAGACCACTGTGCTACTCGGGAGGGGTTTCTGGACAGGTCTTGACTCTCTGTTCTCACCTAGAACATGGTAGATGGTAGAGGTCCCTGGCTTGTTTCAATGTTTAATTAAAATACTTATGATTTAATGCATTAGATTAAAGGAACCAAAACAGTGTTTATTTTTTAAAGAAGCCAGAGTGGACATCTTTCGGTGTTTTATTCATTACCGAGTTAGGGCTTGTACTCGTAAGATTAAAGAAGGGAAAGAAACTGTGAAATCTATGAGAATCAAGAGAACATGTTGAACTTCATTATAATACTGTTGTCTGTTTCCCCCTGGTCTCTTCTTCTTTTCCTGGGTGTATGGACTGACCCCCTCCACAGGCTCAGGTGAGTGACTTGTCACTTGCCTTTTATATGGGGCTGTCAAATGATTAAAACAGATGATCCAGTTGTGATTCATCGCGATTCTGAAATAACTAAGCGAGCTGTAATTTAAGATTTTTTAAATGATTTTTTATGACAAGAATATTCACGTCTTGATTTTGTCCAAAGTAACGTTAGCAAAATTAGGTAAATTGAGAAAGCACACTTTCTTTAATTTCAATGTCAACTTGTTTTTACATGGCATTGTAGATTTTAGCTTATGTATTTTGGATATTTTCATTGTGTTTTCCTCTTTCAGACAATGCAATTAATCACAATTACATTTTTTTTAAATGACACAAAAATGACTAAAAGTTCACTGGAGTTACTATAGATGGCTATATATGGCTATAGTGACTATAGATGGCTTACAGTCTAGTGGTCTCTCACAAGGTGTATGAGGTGGTGCCGTGTCTCAGTGACTGTGGTCAGTATGTGTGGGTGGCTGAACCCTGGAGTGTCTGGAAGGTCAGCAACGTGGACCTGAAGGAGAACTGTGGAGAAGGAGTGCAGACCAGAAAGGTCAGGTATGGACAAACAGCTCATATAGATACAACTTAACCTATTTGACTTATTAATTTCAGCTCCAAATGGAGTGTAGGCCGGTCAGAATTGTGCAAGTTCTAGCAACAGCCCTAGCAACGGAAGCTAGAACTGATCGAATAGGGGGGAGACACAACAACAACGACACTATTTGGCATGACAGGGCCAAATCAGTACTACTAGCCTATTGTCCCCCTCTGTCCAGGTGTATGCAGAACACTATGGATGGGCCGTCAGACTCTGTGGAGGACTACCTGTGTGACCCAGAGGAGATGCCACTTGGGGCCAGAGATAGCCAGCTGCCCTGCCCTGAGGACTGTGTTCTGTCTGACTGGGGGGTCTGGAGCCGCTGCTCACTGGTATGGACAGATACTGACTACCTTGTTGTTTTATCACCTATTTTATCCCTTTGCAATATTTCAGATATTTTGTGTTTTCTGGGTTTGGTTGGGAGCAAAGAAATGTCCACCTCAGTAGATGGACTGATGCAGTACAATTCTAATGTATTCTATGCTAAACTCAGAAAGACCCTGTCTTTCAAAGATAATTCTTAAAAATCAAAATAACTTCACAGATCTTCATTGTAAAGGGTTTAAACACTGTTCCCCATGTGTGTTCAATGAACCATAAACAATTAATGAACATCACCAGCTTACAGACAGGCAATTAAGGTCACAGTTATGGAAACTTAGGACACTAAAGAGGCCTTTCTACTGACTCTGAAAAACAACAAAAGAAAGATGCCGATTGTCCCTGCTCATCTGCGTGAACGTGCCTTAGGCATGCTGCAAGGAGGTATGAGGACTGCAGATGTGGCCAAGGCAATAAATTGCAATGTCTGTACTGTGAGACACCTAAGACAGCGCTACAGGGAGACAGGATGGATAGCTGATCATCCTCGCAGTGGCAGACCACGTGTAACAACACCTGCACAGGATCGGTACATCCGAACATCACACCTGCGGGACAGGTACAGGATGGAAACAACAACTGCCCGAGTTACACCTGGAACGTACAATCCCTCCTTCAGTGCTCAGACTGTCCGCAATAGGCTGAGAGAAGCTGGACTGAGGGCTTGTAGGCCTGTTGTAAGGCAAGTCATCACCAGACATCACTGGCAACGTCGCTATGAGCACAAACCCACAGTCGCTGGACCAGACAGGACTGGCAAAAAGTGCTCTTCACTGACGAGTCGTGGTTTTGTCTCACCAGGAGTGATGGTCGGATTCGCGTTTATCGTCGAAGGAATGAGCGTTACACCGAGGCCTGTACTCTGGAGCGGGATCGATTTGGAGGTGGAGGGTCCGTCATGGTCTTGGGCGGTGTGTCACAGCATCATCGGACTGAGCTTGTTGTCATTTCAGGCAATCTCAACGCTGTGTGTTACAGGGAAGACATCCTCTTCCCTCATGTGGTACCCTTCCTGCAGGCTCATCCTGACATGACCCTCCAGCATGACAATTTCACCAGCCATACTGCTCATTCTGTGTGTGATTTCCTGCAAGACAGGAATGTCAGTGTCCTGCCATGTCCAGCGAAGAGACTGGATCTCAATCCCGTTGAGTACATCTGGCACCTGTTGGATCGGAGGGTGAGGGGTAGGGCCATTCCCCCCAGAAATGTCCGGGAACTTGCTGATGCCTTGGTGGAAGAGTGGGGTAACATCTCACAGCAAGAACTGGCTAATCTGGTGTAGTCCATGAGGAGGAGATGCACTGCAGTACTTAATGCAGCTGTTGGCCACCCCAGATAATGACTGTTACTTTTGATTTTGACCCCCCCTTTGTTCAGGGACACATTATTCCGTTTCTGTTAGTCACATGTATGTGGAACTTGTTCAGTTTATGTCTCAGTTGTTGAATCTTGTTATGTTCATACACATATTTACACATGTTAAGTTTGCCGAAAATATATTTTTTAATTTTACTTGGCAAGTCAGTTAAGAACAAATTCTTATTTTCAATGACGGCCTAGGAACAGTGGGTTAACTGCCTGTTCATGGGCAGAACGACAGATTTGTACCTTGTCAGCTCGGGAACTCAAACTTGCAACCTTTCGGTTACTAGTCCAACGCTCTAACCCTGCCGCCCCATGTAGTTGACGTTTCTTTTTTTGCTGAGTTTATTTATGTGGTGCTGAACACTGAAAGCAAGAGTAGACTGCTTAAAGGGTTAACTCATAGCTGGAGAGCACAGCGGTGTTCTGCTTCTCACCATGGATCTCTGTCTCACACCTTAACATTTAATAACTGGCCAATCATGCCAAGTGTCTACTCTCCATTAACCTGTTTGGGCCATTTTCCCACAGTGAAAAAAAACTATTCACAGCAGAGCTCTTGCCAGCAACTCTCACTTTGGGTTTGCACCAATTTTAGCGATGGCAATTCGGTAAGTGTGATTCTCCTGTTGGGCTCTCATCAGTTTCGAAGGATGCCATTCGTTAAGTGTGATTCTCCAGCAAGGCTCGTAGCCATTTAGGTGATGTCCATTTGGTATGTGTTTTTCTCCTACTGGGCTCTCACCAATTTAGTATGATGTTCTAGCAAGGCTTACACCAATTTAAATGATGGCTATTCAGTGGATATTGATCTCCGGTGGGAGAATAGCTGTGATTTATCCTGAGAAATGAACAAAGGGAGAGAGGGTGGGATGACTGAGCAGGGAAGATGATCTTATGCAGCTCTACATAGCATGCTGTGACCACCCTGTGTGTATGTGTGTGTATGCGTGTGTGTGTGTGTGTGTGCGTGCGTGCGTGTGCCTGTGGTGAACCTCTAGTGGGAAGAGGGGTCACCCGTGTCACAGTCCCTGCCACTCCCATTCCCAGGCACTCTGCCACGGATCCCTTGGGGAAATGAATTACCTTGGATATGGAATATGTCCCTGCAGGGGAAGACAGCACTCCAAATAGAAACGCCTGTCACCACCACCTGAATAGACCAGTTTATCTAGTAGGGGTTGGTTGGGAAAATGGGCAGAGGTGGAAATAGACAGAGAGTAATGTAGGAAGAAAAATATATTCATGGAAAACCTTTTTCGATTTGCTAGTCGGAAAGTGGTAACTTCACTTGAACAGGGTTTCATATTTGGTTTGCATTAAACGCCCAACTAAAAGTGGATTCCCTGACAGGTTACGGTAAAAGCACTTTGTGACACCGACTGATGTAGAAACGGCTTTATAAAATAATCTGAATGATTGATTGATTGACTTATTCTCTGCTTGAAGCCATGCAACAAAATCAGCACTCGAGAGAGGACGGCATGCCTCATCCGTCAACCTGGAGAGGGGAAGCTGTGCCCCAACACCACGGAGACCGAGCCCTGCAGCCTCAACAGCAACTGCTATCACTACTCCTATAACATCACCGGTAAGGCAAATGTCAGCCTGGATGACTTTATGCAATGGTTGGTACCAGAGACGTATATCAATATGGAAATATGGCTCTGGATGGTAAATACATTATTGAATTTCATCTTACCTCGAGTATATTTAGACCGCATGACATTTGAGATTGAACTAAGTGCAATGGAGAGGAAAAGAGGTTGGGAGAAAGGCCGTCTCGGTTTTATCCTGTTTTCTTTTTCCTTCATGCAGATTGGAGCACATGTCAGCTGAGTGAGAGAGCTGTGTGTGGTAGTGGCATAAAGACACGCATGCTGGACTGTGTACGAAGTGACGGCAAGTCTGTCGACCTCAAGTTCTGTGAAGAGGTGTGTGTTCTTCTCTTTCCATTTCAAAGCTCATTAGTCGTTAATAAGAGCAAATCTTCTGTCTTCAGAATCCAGACAGGTTGCGGTTTGTGTACGTTTGTGTGTTGCCTAGGGGACTTGGGAAGAGGGCGGAAGAAGAATCTCTCGTTGGCCACAAATAGCCCAATAAAGTACTTTTCTTTTTGTTTCTCTTTCAGCTGGGTCTGGATAGGAAGTGGCAGATGAACGCTTCCTGTGTGGTGGAGTGTCCCGTCAACTGCCAGCTATCTGATTGGTCACCTTGGTCCGAGTGCACACAAACCTGTGGACTAGCAGGTACGTCACCATCTTTTTGACCCACTCTCACCTGACTTTGTGTTCAGAAAGAAGATTCCATCTTGGAATGCTGGGAATGCATTCAAGGCTAAGTGAACCCAATTCTGAAGGGCAAGCCACAACAACAGAGAACTGATTAAGTGGTACATTCCCCTATCATTGTCACCTATCTATTTTTCTGCATATCCATTAATTACAGCCCCTGCATGTGCTGTATACAGCTAGACAGTGAATTTGTATGCGTAGTGTATAGTCTGTGAATAGAAGTCATTTGACTATGTATCCATTCATTCAAGTACGTTATAGTCCACATTACATCAAATCTATATTGTAATATAGGATGTGGATTTACAGGCACGTTGGGAAGTCTGTGAATCATGGCTCATTGCTCATAGCGCTGCAGGTTCACAGTGCTGCTGATCAGCTCCCAGCACCACACACAGCTCAGAAACAACCAGAACCTCTCCTCTCCAGGGTAATGGTTGAAATGGGAAACGTTTTATGATGTGAGAGGGAAACGATTGTGAGCCTTAAACCAACGGAGAGAGGGATGAGGGGGAGAGGGATGGGGGAGAGAAGGAGGGGGAGGAATGATGATGTCCTCATGTGTAATTCTATAGGATCAGAGGATTGATTGGCAGTCCATTAAGCCTGTGTGCTCTGGGCCTGAGGGACTACTCCAGGATTCAGGAGTCCTTCAGAGCACTGGCCAGTGTCGTAGTTGGGCGGAAAGCAAATACAGGTCGAGATGTGAAACCAATACAGGCTCTAGCTACTGTGGTAGCCCTTAATCTGTCCTCAGGCAAAGTGAGGAATTTTCACAGGAAAGAGGGATAGAGTAGCAGCAGGTGAACCACAGGAAGAGGAGAGGAAGAGAACATGTTCTCACACTCACTCCTTTTCATCCTGGAGTAAATTTTTTTACCTCCATGTCGGATGGCAGGACACGGTTACGTTGAGTAGCTAATATCTGTTTCTGAGCCAGGAATTGCAGGTTATGTTTTTTTTCTAAAGGAAATGGAGACACCTGGAAGCACCAATGTGTCGTATCAATAACTGCGATGTAAAAACACACACAAATGCACGCTCAGGCACTCGTGCACGCATGTGTGTGTTTTCATATCGCACTGATTTGTAAATATTAAAATACACTAACTCATGCATTCAAATAGTATTATTAAGGGAAATTATTTGAGAATACTTTCAAATACTTCCAATAGAAGTAGTTGATTCCAGCCACATTATTTGAAAATACTCAAATACACAGAAAATAACTATTTCATAACAAATACTCAATTACACATACTTGAACCCGGGTCTGATGCACACACACACACACACACACACACACACACATACACACACACTAGTTTCCCGGGGCATATCAGACCTGTGTGCATAGATAATCACAGCCACGTGTGTTCCTCGGCCAAACACTGATAGCGACATCTGGCACTAGCTTTTCCCCCTTACCCAGCGGCCCACCCAGTCACACACTGCTCCTCACTCCCAAACTCACCGCTGTCAGTAGACCACCCGTCGAGGGAGTAGAGAGACAGCCCCAGAGAGCACAGAATCAAAACCCCATTGGAGAATAATACTTACCATGGGTGCATGCAATAGCAAACCGCCGTTTGAGTTCAACCACCGCTGAAACAAAGCACACATGAGAAAATCTCAAGAAAACCCTAACTGCTGATTAAAAAGAACTGGGAGTTTATTTCTCTCACGGTTTCACGGGCATAAAAATCTCTGAAGGAAGGAGAGACCCTCTATGGGGGCAGCACAATTCTCTCTACAGGGAAAGCATCGTGGCATGCATCACGGTGGGTTCACCAGAAGATGAATTGGCAGATGTGTGAGAATTGAGAGTAGCTACAGGCTAAGCCAGGCCCGGGGGACTCTGTTGTAATTGTGTTCAACATTAAGGAGCAGAATAGGCCTCCCAGGCCCTGTGCGTGTGCAGTCAGCTGTAGAGAAAATAACACTGACACATGGAGATAATATAAATTACATCTACGGCAAATTTATGACAATTGTTACAGGAGTATGTAGGAGTATAGTAGAGGACTGGTCACTCCTCTGAGCCTGGTTCCTCTCAAGTGGAGCAATAGTAGAGGACTAGTCACTCCTCTGAGTCTGGTTCCTCTCTAGTGGAGCTATAGTAGAGGTCTGGCCACTCCTCTGAGCCTGGTTCCTCTCTAGTGGAGCTATAGTAGAGGACTGGTCACTCCTCTGAGCATGGTTCATCTCTAGTGGAGCAATAGTAGAGGACTGGTCATTCCTCTGAGACTGGTTCCTCTCTAGTGGAGCTATAGTAGATGACTGGTCACTCCTCTGAGTCTGGTTCCTCTCTAGTGGAGCTATAGTAGATGACTGGTCACTCCTCTGAGCCTGGTTCCTCTCTAGTGGAGCTATAGTAGAGGACTGGTCACTCCTCTGAGCATGGTTCATCTCTAGTGGAGCAATAGTAGAGGACTGGTCACTCCTCTGAGCCTGGTTCTCTCTAGTGGAGCTATAGTAGAGGACTGGTCATTCCTCTGAGACTGGTTCCTCTCTAGTGGAGCAATAGTAGAGGACTGGTCACTTCTCTGAGCCTGGTTCTCTCTAGTGGAGTTATAGCAGAGGACTGGCCACTCCTCTGAGCCTGGTTCCTCTCTAGCCTTCTTACAAGGTACCTATCTTCTAGGGAATTTTCCTAGCCACTGTGCTTCTTCTTCTGCATTGATTGTTCTTTTGTGTTTTCGGCTGGGTATTTATAAAGCACTTTGTTACAAATGCTGTTGTAAAAAGGGCTTTATAAAATTTCAATATGATTAATTCAGTTGAGTTAGGAGGGGAGTAATTGTGCCTGTGAAGGAAATACACAGGACAATTAACCTTTAGGAGTTAAATACCTGGTTAGACTGAATTGGCTTATAGGCAAGCACTGTGGATGGATGGTCCTAGGCTCGTGTTTTGGATGGATGGAGTTGGCCTTTAGGGTTGTTAGATCAGATGACAGAGACTATAATGTCTGATAGGATGTTGCAGCAAGTTACTGTAGCAGTAAGGGGAGTGTGATCCAAACTGGGTGGAGACACTACTCTACTATGGCTCTACTATAACCCTAGCCCTATGAACAATGGAATCTGAATTGATATTGTAATATCTGACAGTGAGCTTTTTTGTTATTCCATTGTCATAGTGCTCATAGTTTACAGGATCTAGTTTATTTTCTGTGGTGGCTTTTCAAGTGGTATGCATTACTGAACATGAATGTATTATATCATTTTGGGATAGTTTCCCATTAGACACCAGCTAATTGACAGAATTGTGTCACGTCTATCCCCCGGGTACCTCACTTAACATGCATTTTGGGTAGAAGGAGCATTCCTTCCTTTCCCCCTCACCCCTTCTCCTGACACCCCCCTGATATTACACAGTCTCTCCGATTTCATTTTTTTTTTAAATTCCACTTTAAATAGGGGGGAGTAGAGAGAGAGAGAGAGATGAAGTTACCTGAAATAGTGGTGTAACGTGATAGTGATCTTTTACAGTGAAGCCCCTGAAAGAGCCCCAGATCATTGTGATGGAACTGGATATGAATCATATACATGAGTATATCTGGGGGTGTCTATGATGCTGTTATCATAAGACCCTTTTCTCTACTTAAATAGCTTAAAAGGCACTCCCAGTCCTTAACAAGGCTCTATTCAATCAAGACGGGTTGGGGACCACATATCTGAAATCTGGGTTTTTTTATGTCGAGAAAATATATATTTTCCCAGCACAACAACAATGCATGTTCATTGAAATGCAGTGGACTCTCTTTTTGTTTCCGCCACTATACATAATTTTGTTGACTATCTAGAAAATCACCTAACCTAATTTGATTTTGCACAGGGCCTTGGATTCTCAATCATCCACTTGAGAGACAGAGGTGTGAAATAACACCTTTCTCTACAGGGAAGCTGTGGCGCAGGAGAACGATGCTCCAGGTGCCCCAGGGTGATGGGCGAACCTGCCCCCGTCAGAGGGAACAGTGGAAGCCTTGCCCTGTCAGACCCTGCTACCAATGGAGATACAGCCCCTGGTCAGAGTGCAAGTCTGAGGTGAGACAGTGTTCTACCTCTCACTTCTTTCTCTCTTTCTCTCTATCTCTCTCTCTCTCTCTCTCTCTCTCTCTCTTTCTCTCTCTCTCTCTTTCTTTCTCTTGCTCTCTCTCTTCCCCGCTTTCTCACACACTATGTTTTGTCTGTGCCTCTGTCTCTGTATGGGTTTCTGTTTCTCTCTCTGCCTCCCTTTCCATCTTTCTCTCACACACTATGTTTTGTCTCTGTGCCTCTTTCTCTGTCTGCAACTCTTTCTCTGTCTGCACCTCTTTCTCTGTCTGCACCTCTTCCTCTGTCTGCACCTCTTTCTCTGTCTGCACCTCTTTCTCTGTCTAAGCCTCTTTCTCTGTCTAAGCCTCTTTCTCTGTCTAAGCCTCTTTCTCTGTCTAAGCCTCTTTCTCTGTCTAAGCCTTTCTCTGTCTAAGCCTTTCTCTGTCTGTACCCCTTTCTCTGTCTGTACCTCTTTCTCTGTCTAAGCATTTCTCTGTCTAAGCCTCTTTCTCTGTCTGTACCTCTTTCTCTGTCTAAGCCTTTCTCTGTCTAAGCCTCTTTCTCTGTCTAAGCCTCTTTCTCTGTCTAAGCCTCTTTCTCTGTCTAAGCCTCTTTCTCTGTCTAAGCCTCTTTCTGTCTGTACCTCTTTCTCTGTCTGTACCTCTTTCTCTGTCTGTACCTCTTTCTCTGTCTGTACCTCTTTCTCTGTCTAAGCCTCTTTCTCTGTCTGTACCTCTTTCTCTGTCTAAGCCTCTTTCTCTGTCTGTAACTCTTTCTCTGTCTAAGCCTCTTTCTCTGTCTGTAACTCTTTCTCTGTCTAAGCCTCTTTCTCTGTCTGTAACTCTTTCTCTGTCTAAGCCTCTTTCTCTTTCTTTCCCTCTTATTTGCCAGAAGCATCTATATTTTTGACAGACGGCACTGTATTCTGTATTGCAGAGTGAGGGAACGTTGACACTCCTTTGTTCTGGGCTGTTTTCTCCTGCTGCTGGGGTTTCTGACAGCAGACAGTAGCTCATTAGCAGCCTACAGCACAATCCTAGAGAAGCTATTTCTGACAAATCAAAGATCAATGCCATGGCCTTGACAGACACTGACACTCTGAACTGTAACAGTTGGATGTTGTCTACACAGCAGACCAGCTCTGTGTGAATGTATAGATGTAAGGGACGTGGTTCGGTGAACCTAGCTCACCTGGTAGGTAACCTTGCGTGAGACCTGAAGACCTGTGTTAGCTTCCCAAGCTAATGCCTAGGCTATAGCTCAGAGGGCTAACACATTCTTGTGGCACAAACCCGAGTCATTGAACTAAATGGTAATCTGTGACACAAAATGAAATATCTATGGAGGTCTATTTGAACCTGTGTTATTATCTCTGTTTATTGTCTAGGGTGCGAGGTGCGGAGAAGGGCTGCGGTTCCGTAACGTGTCTTGCTTTGTGTCGGACGGGTCTGGCCAGGAAGAGGGCAGCCTGGTGGATGATGAGATGTGTGGAAACCTGGAGCCCTCGGTAGACGGAGACAAACGGGTCACCCTGGAAGAACCCTGCACCTCACCCTGTCCAGGTAACTAACTTGGCCTGCAATGACTGATGAAACAGAGTCCTGGACAGTGGACCCCATCCCTAGATAAGAGGCAGCCAAGATCTGACCTGGAAAAACACCTGACCCTATGGTCAGTAAAGATTCACCTTTGAGCATCCTTCTAATCTACGATGTAGATAGTTCCATGTGTAACATTAATGGTGTTCCGTAGATTTTTCTAGCTTCATCTGGTCGAGAAAGCCCCTTGTCCTTCAACGTTATTTACTAACTATGCAGAAACATTTTGCTGTTCCTTTTAGGCTGACCTGAGTTCACTACTGCCATTAAGTCACATTTATCAGCAGACATGCTAAGATACATGTATATGGTCCTAGCTGTGATATATTCTAGCCCAGCTCTCTCATAGCATGAATCTGTTAGGAGCAGTGTCCGTTGTCACTGACTGTAGGCAATGAGGATTGGATGTTCAGATGCTCAGAGGCTGGTGCTAGTGAGCCCACCAACGCCTGAATCCAACAAGCTAGTAAAGTGAGTATTCTCAAGTCTGATTTTATGATTACATGATTTCTTCATCTCCAATGACATGAAAGTGGAGAGTTTCTCTGAATATAAACCTTTCGACGTCATACATTTCAGAGGGAAAGGGAAAAAAGGGATCTGAAAACGACTAGTGTGAATTCTTACACTTCCATATTTCCTTGTTTGCCAAAAGCCTATCAATGACATGTCCAATGTCCCATTTTGACAGCTTCAGTGTAGCAGAAGTAGAGCGTTAGGACACCAGCTCATGCAGCAGAAAATTGTGTGTGTGTGTGTGTGTCCAGAGTGATGCTTTTGGTAGTTGTGGACATGTGTAGTCATCTTTGTAGCCTACTTCCCTACTATTCTACCAGTCATTGCCCTCATTCACATCACACAAACCCTATGCCTGTGGCCTACTAAATTTTCATATCTACATAGCCAGCCCTAACCTCCAGTGGTTTAGCTCAGGCAGATATCAGACAGGTACTTCATCCAGGTGTCCCCTCCCTCTCCACATGAAACCCCACCAGAAATCACCTCTCTCCCCCTCCTCTGCCTCATCACACCCAAGCCTCCCCCTGCCTGATTGTATCTCAGTCCATGGCCCCACCATGCCTGACACCTGACACAGACAGCAGACAGGTGAGCATCGTAAGGAGGATTAGGCCTCCTTGGACCTGACGGCTTTATGACTAATTAGTATTTAGACGTGTGCTCACTTCCTCTCTGTCAGTACAACAGGATGAATGAATGAATTGCTCTGACCTATTCTTAATGGGAAACGGCCTGTTTTCTGAGAACACCCTGATTCAAGGTAGAATAGGGGATGATGAAAAATGTGATCTGGCTCTGTTGGGGAAGTATTTCACAACGTTGATCTTCTAAACTTTATCAGGGGTAGGGTTTATTAAACCTCTTTATCAAAAAGAGAATTCTCTGAGGAAATCTGAAACGTCTGCCTGGTGACAATCAGTGTGGAAAAAGGATGACATCCAAACCTGTGACGGCTCTACTCGGAAGGAGTGGACCAAAGCGCAGCGTGAAAATTATTCATGATTTTTTTTATCAGCAAAAAACACTCTAACAAAGTAACAAAACAAAAGCGAACAGTTCTGTCAGGTAACAGAGACTAAACAGAAAACAACTACCCACAAACACAGGTGGGAAAAAGGCTACCTAAGTATGATTCCCAATCAGAGACAACGATAGACAGCTGCCTCTGATTGGGAACCATACTTGGCCAAAACAAAGAAATAGACAACATAGAATACCCACCCCAAATCACACCCTAACCTAACCAAATAGAGAAATAAAACGTCTCTCTAAGATCAGGGCGTGACAAAACCAAATTCAAGTTTCCCATTATAATTGTGTAGTGCCAGGGCCAGGAATTTTGTGATATGACCAGGATAGACCCATATTTTTGGTTAGGTTACATGCTTAACAGTAACGTCTCATATAGTACTGTAAGTTTTCAACTGTGTTCAGCTAAATGTGTTGTAAGTTATGTACTGTGTGTTTATGTACAGGTGACTGCTACCTGACTGACTGGACAGTGTGGAGCCCGTGTCAGCTGAGCTGTGTCAGTGGAGATGACCTGGGTTTCGGCTCAGTGCAGGTCAGATCCAGAGCCGTGTTGGCCCAGGAGCCAGAGAACCTACTGCAGTGTCCAGAACAGGAGTGGGAAGCCCGGCCCTGCACTGGTCAGTCTATACACATACACACACACACACACACACACACGCACACGCACACACACACGCACGCATGCACAAATGTGCATTTGTCCCTTCATGCTATGTAATATGAAGTATGTCTGTACTGACCCATATCTCTTCTCCCACTACAGAGGGCCAGTGTTATGAGTACAAGTGGATGACAGGAGCGTGGAGAAGCTCCTCTCGACTGGTCTGGTGTCAGAGATCTGATGGATTAAATGTCACAGGTACAGTATGCGTGTGCGTGTGTTTGGTTTTACTATCCTTGTGGGGACCAGAAATGTCCTCACATGGATAGTAAAACAAGGAAAATTCAGACAAGTGGGAACATTTAGCCAGCCCCCGCAAGGAAAAAAGTATATTTTAGGCTTAGAGGTTAGGTTTAGGGTTGGGGTTAGAGTTAGAATTAGGGTCAGGGAGGGCCTCCCGAGAGGCGCAGAGGTCTGAGGTCACTATAGATCTGGGTTTGATTCCGTGTGCTGCAGCCAGCTGCGACCCAGAGGCCAATAAGGCAGAGCACATATTGACCAAGCGTCATCCGGGTTAAGGGAGGGCTTGGCCGGCTGGGATGTCCTTGTCCCATTGCGCTAGCAACTCCTGTGGTGGGCCGGGCGCATGTACCCTGACACGGTCGCCAGTTAGGGTTAGTATTTAAGGGTTCGCATTAGGGGTTTGGAGTTAAGGAAGACAGGACTTTGAATCAATCGATTGTTTGTAACCCACAAGGATAGTAAAACAAACGTGTGAGTGTGTGTGTGTGTGTGTGTGTGTGTGTGTGTGTGTGTGTGTGTGTGTGTGTGTGTGTGTGTGTGTGTGTGTGTGTGTGTGTGTGTGTGTGTGTGTGTGTGTGTGTGTGTGTGTGTGTGTGTGTGTGTGTGTGTGTGAGTGAGTGAGTGTGTGTGTGCTGCTCACATCCCATCCCCTGTCAGAATGCATCCACCAACACCTCTTTCTTTTAAACATGTCTCTTTATACATGTGCCTACTGCATATGCTGCTGAATACAAGTCCCTACAACCTTCTAGAATAAGGATGCGTATTGAGTGGTAGCCTACTGTAGAAGAAGATTTCAGTCACTGCCTCTCCATTGAGTGGCTACATAATCACAACTGTAACTCTATGTATGTGTGGGATGTAGATGATGAGATCCAATGAGTAGTACAAGGCAGTTCTGCTGCTGTCGGCCACCTAGCCCAGCTCTCTCCAGGTGCCTCAGTGGATGATGATAATGAGGTGAATAGGGATGTTTAAAACCCTGTCTCTGCCTGTCGGAGCGAGTGGCGTTTGTTCATTCGAGGAAGAGAGAGGTTGCTTTCCAAGCACTTCCTGACTGCCTGTCACTGTGGAGCCTAGGCCGCTTGTGTGTGTGCATGTGCTCCTGTGTGTGTGCGCGCATGCCTTCGAGCGCGTGTGTGATTGTGTGTGCAGGAGGATTTAATCCTTGACGATGACACGTTTTTGTCCTGCTGGCCGTCACACGTCAGCTTTAGGTCTGTGACTGCTGCCTCTGCCTCGGTGGTGCTCAGAGCTCGGAGGTTCGAGGTGAAGAGTTACAGTGGAGATGTCACTTATCATAAAGGATGTGTGTCTTATTCAGCAGTGAATCACCTCAGGAATGAATAACCACTGACTAGCAACACTGACTTTGCCTGGTAACTTATTATCTTGTGGAAAAATGTACTTACTACGACTGTGATATGTGATTTTCTCACCTAGCTATCTTAAGATGAATGCACAAGTGTAAGTCACTCTGGTTAAGAGTGTCTGCTAAATGACTAAAATGGGAATAAGTGCATGAAACCTTTCTGTAAACTATACATATGATGTTAGGTGTGTAGGCATAGAGTATTACATATCAAATCCAACTTTATTTAACATGCATTTATCTACACAGCTCAATACACTTTACATTTGTTAGGTAGGTGAGCATGAATCATGATATAGCCTGAATTCCCACTCACCGTGTATTAATGATGCTATAGATCCTATGCCAAGACATTCCACAGACATACGCTCCAGATGGTTTGCATATTTTACGCATATTATATCAGACTGGTTGATTGGCATGTACCCTGTATTTCCTTGATGTAAACGCGTCCTTTCACACCTTGTGGTTTCCGCTTATGATTTGCATACGCTGTGTGTGTGTGTGTGTGTGTGTGTGTGTGTGTGTGTGTGTGTGTGTGTGTGTGTGTGTGTGTGTGTGTGTGTGTGTCCATGTGCATCACCATCATTAATATTCAAGACGTCTTCTGGTAGATTAGCAGTTTTCTGCCGGCAGTATGGCTTTTCTGAATAACTTGAGGCATCCCGTCCAGGATTACTCTCTGAGTGTCGCTAAACGTATATCTGGTGTGAAGTGGGTGATGTTGAAGTGAAGGAATTTAAGCTAAGTGGTTGAAGTGTGCCGATGCTGACTGGTGCAGAGTACTGGGCCTTGCACCTCTCATTCTCTAAAACGTGGGTACATATTGTAGACTGCCTGGTTAGAAGTACTGTCAAATTTAAGGGAGCAGTGGAACCTTTTTCATTCTTTCAAGCACTGATGCACTGTGTAAGTCACTTTGGATGAAAGTGTCTGCTTAGTTGCAGATATTATATTACGTTATATATATAATGATTAAGCTCCATACTTTACCCCTCCCCCTGGCTGCTGTGGTAACCTCTGTTTCTTTCAGCCTGGTTACCGTGGTGTTGTTTAACTCCTAATGACAAACCTAGTCCTTACTGCCACCTACAACGTTGTCATAGAAACCACACTTATCAGAGGACGGGCTGCAGTACTGACTTAGCTGTGAGTCGGTTCTAGTTTCCTCACCACCACTACCGTATTCCTACTCTGTATACCATTGGTCTAGTTGGTCTAGTCCCCACCCCCCCCCCACTACCACTACGGTATCCCTCCTCTTGTCTCCGATACCCTTGTCTGGTGTATATTGATTTACCCCAGTATAGTTGAAATAAAAGCCTAGTGAGAAAACAGCAAGCCCCTTTCTTTTTGCCTCGAGGCAGTCCACTGCATTGATGAGGCGATGGGAGGGAATCTCCCTGAGGCAATCACTTAAAGAGATAGGGATGGGCCAGGCTGGCCTACCTTCCCTTCCCAGGAATGGCTACATCCCAAATGGCCCCCTATTTCCTAAATAGTGCACTACTTTTGACCAGAGACCATAGGGCTCTCGTCAAAAGTAGTGCACTATGTAGGAAATAGGGTGTCATTTGGGACACAAGAATGCTGTCCTTGATATCTGAAGGTGTATCCGTGTACATGTTGCAGTGAGTGCATCATCTCACCACAGTACACACAAATCATCTGAGACCCAGAGAGCTCCGTCTGCTTTCCTGTTTATCTAAGTGTGTCTGTACGCTTGCTCTCTGGTATGGTGCATACTGCGTGGTGTATGTCTGCTAAACCATGAATTCATGGGACTGTGTGTTTTTGTCTCGGTGTTTGAGGAGACATCTTGAGCAGCTAGCTATCTGTGAGGGGAAATTAATTGGAAAGCATTGGAGGACCCATTGTTGTTGCTTGCTTCCTGCTGTGGAATGAGACAGAGAGAGAGAGAGGGAGAGAGAGAGAGAGAGAGAGAGACACACAAAGAAAGAGATATAAAGAAAGGGAGAGAGAGTGCAAAATGGAGAAGAGGTATGTTGGCTCTCTGATCCATGTTGCCTGCAGCACAACAGACTGACAGAAGTGGAGTAACAAAGACAGAGCTGAAAGCTGCCCAACGTGGACCGCTCGTCCGCTGCCCTGCTGTGTGTGTGTATGGACGTGTTTAACTATAAGTCCCCACAAGAATAGTAAAACAAACATTTGACCAACTGGGGACAGTTAGTCTCCACAATGTCAAATGCTATTTCTAGGGGGTTTAGAATTAGTGTTAGGGTTAGAATTGGTTTAGGGTTAGTTTTAAGGTTAGGGTTAGGGAAAATAGATTATTGAATGGGACTGAATTGTGTGTCTCCATAGGCTGGTTGCACAAGACGGTGTGTGTGTCTGCTTGTGTACATCTTGTGTATACATGTATGTGCTTGTCTACTTGCATTAGTAAGATAATTAAATGTACAGCATCTTTATGTCATAAAGGGAAACCTATTGCAACCTCACTTTCATCCCCTCGCTACCCCAAACCCCTCCCCACTGACACTTACCCTCTGACCTCTACCATACAGGTGGCTGCCCTATGACGGCCCAACCCGTGGCAGACCGATCATGTGACCCAGCCTGCAACAAACCACGCTCCTTCTGCACAGAGGTGATGGGGGTGGGGGGGGGAGAGCAAGAGAGAGAGCGAGAGAGAGAGAGAAAGAGAGAGAGAGAGAGAAAACAGCTGAACAGTCTCTGATGGTGTCATGCTGCTGTTATGTGCAGATGAATTGTTAGTCTCTGATGGTGTCATGCTGATGTTATGTGCAGATGAATTGTTAGTCTCTGATGGTGTCATGCTGCTATTATGTGCAGATGAATTGTTAGTCTCTGATGGTGTCATGCTGCTGTTATGTGCAGATGAATTGTTAGTCTCTGATGGTGTCATGCTGCTGTTATGTGCAGATGAATTGTTAGTCTCTGATGGTGTCATGCTGCTGTTATGTGCAGATGAATTCCCCTGTATTTACTGCATCTGCTGTAGCAGGAGAATAATACATACATGAAAAAACAAGGCATGATCAACAAGACTATTTTCTTTTGCAGTTATACTTATTTTCTCAATTAAACTCCATCTCACATTATCAAGCATCTCACAGGAAATCCCAGAACCAGTACAAACAACATTAAATATATATATATATATATATATATTTTTTTTTTAAAATACTTTTTAAATTAAATGCAATAGAGTAAGGTATTCTTCAACCCAGTGGTATTCAAAGGGTGTATTTGATTCTCAGTCATATGTAAGAGAGAAACATCCCATAATATTCAGCCTGGTCTTTGAAGTGGAGTTTGTCCCTCCTTGGGCTGAGCGCTCCCAGCATTTGTGTTCACTACAAACGGAGGCAATTTCCTGGACACACCGGTGGACCGGTGTTTGTGGAGGTGTGTGTGTGCGTGTGTGCGTGTGTGCGTGCGTGCGTCTATGGGGGATCGGCACCATGTATACACACACCCATGTCAGAACACATCAGAACCAGTCACTATTACTAAGACCCTGAACCAGGACTCAGGCCTCTAGTCGGTGCTGAGGGGGCTGTGAGAGAGCTACAGCAACATGTCTAGCTGGATATGGCTCAAATGTCTCTTTCATGTTTGTGTTGTTAGTCATCTCCCAGGGCCTGGCTGTGTTTCTGTGTCTTTGACTGTGTGTAAATGTGTCTCTTGTGCCAGTGTTATTTCGTGCTTGTAGGCGTGGTCGTGAGTGAATCTAACTTGTTCTGTCCATCATTCCCTAATTTCATGTCTGTCTGTGTGTTCATGAATGTGTGTGTGTGTGTGTGTGTGTGTGTGTGTGTGTGTGTGTGTGTTCAGCCATACAGCCACTGTTTGCATTGTTGGTATTTAATCTCGGGGTGATGAGAGAAAAAAGGAAAGAGGGGGATGAAAGATAATGAAAAACCCCTGGGCTGGCAGAGGAGTGATCTGAGAGAGCTCGAGTGATGAGCGAACAGAGTGGAAAGAGAGAAAGAATAGGGGAAGCCTTTGGGCTGGCGGGCTGTATACCCCAACCCCAACAGACACCACCCTATAAATCTCAGAGCATGAATTTCTGATTCACCCCCCCACCCCCACCCCCCTGCCTCTCTCTCAATGCAGCGCTAGCATCACAAAGGGGATTGAAACGTGTGATGGTTAAAGTTAATACTGCCAAGATATGAGCCTGAGCTAAAGCTGAGTGATGATTCATTCGATTACACCCGGGAATATTTGATAAGAAATAACCTCACTTTAATCCAACTTGGTGCTTAGCCAGGTCCGACTGCATTATTTGTTGTATTAAAAGAGACGAAACTGACAAAAATGCCTTGTGTCTATGATTTGATTTTATAATGTGTTTCTGTGTGTGACTGTATGTATGTGTGTGTGTATGTGAATTGTGTGATACTCATGAAGTGCACTAATTTCTAAACATCTCCAACACACCTGCAAAGCAACCCCCTTGATGTGCAACTGCATTTCACTAATACGTGTGTGTACCTCCCTCCCTCTCCCAGGCGGGTGTGTGTGGCTGTGAGGAGCGCTACACGGAGGTGATGACTTCAGACGGCCTGCTGGACCAGTGTACGGTGATCCCTGTGTTAGAGATCCCCACGGCAGGGGACAACAGGGCTGACGTGAAGACCATCAGGGCGGTCAGCCCCACACAGCCCTCCAACAGCCTGCCTGGCCGAGCTGGACGCACCTGGTTCCTACAGCCCTTCGGACCAGGTACATGGACCAGACAGATTTACTCTAGCAATTTACGGGACAGTAGGGAACCATCCAAGACATTTGTTCTTGGTTGTTATTATGTTGTATTTTGAATCTTGTTAGAATATCGGCCTATACTTTGTAGAAAGTAAATGTGAATATATTCAGGAATTATAACAGAATTTGCTACAGAAAGCCAACCATTCTGCATTGTCATTCCCGGGAGCCACAGATTGTTTTGGCACAAATCCCCTAATGACGTCAAGAAAGGTTATGAACAGGTCTCACACCACCATTTACGCACACATTTAGGATTAGGCCCAGAATTTCTCATCCTCAAAATAGCCAGTATTTCAACTCATGTATGATGTGATGTGCTGGATCTTAATATTTACTGCAAAATTAAAGTACAATCCACCAATAATAATTTACACACAATAGATGACCTGGAAAATATTTGTTGTACTGCTGCCCCCTTCTGCACAGGATTGGATCTGCACCCAAGCCATTTACATTATAGTGTGAGCTGTCACTGGAGTTAGTCCCTTGTTAGTGTACTAAGTGTGTGTGATGTGTTCTCCACAGATGGTAAACTGAAGACATGGGTCTACGGTGTTGCAGCCGGAGCTTTTGTTCTCCTCATATTTATAGTCTCCATGACCTTCCTAGCCTGGTAGGTTAGCCTGTTTGATACTTCTTTAAGTATGTAATGCATCTGTATGGCACATGTATGTATGTATGTATGTATGTATGTATGTATGTATGTATGTATGTATGTATGTATGTATGTATGTATGTATGTATGTATGTATGTATGTATGTATGTATGTATGTATGTATGTATGTATGTATGTATGTATGTATGTATGTATGTATGTATGTATGTATGTATGTATGTATTTACAATGAACAAAAATATAAACGCAACATGCAACAATTTCAAAGATTTTACTGGGTTACAGTTCATTTAAGGAAGTCAGTCAATTGAAATACATTAATTAGGACCTAATCTAAGGATTTCTCATGACTTGGAAAACAGATATGCATCTGTTGGTCACAGATACATTAATAAAAAGGTAAGGGTGTGGATCAGAAAACCAGTCATTATCTGGTGTGACCACCATTTTCCTCATGCAGCGCGACACATCTCCTTCACATAGAGTTGATCAGGCTGTGGATTGTGGCCTGTGGAATGTTGTCCCACTCCTCTTGCTGGATGTTAGTGGGAACTGGAACATGCTGATGTACACGTCAATCCAGAGCATCTAAAACGTGTTCAATGGGTGACATGTCTGGTGAGTTTGCAGGCTATGGAAGAACTTGGACATTTTCAGCTTCCAGGAATTGTGTACAGATGCTTGCAACATGGGGCCGTGAATTACCACTCAAACATGAGGTGATAGCGGCAGATGACTGGCATGACAATAGGCCTCAGGATCTCGTCAAGGTATCGCTGTGCATTCAAATTGACATTGATAAAATGCAGTTGTGTTCGTTGTCTGTAGCTTATGCCTGCCCATACCACAACCCCACCGCCACCACGGAGCACTCTGTTCATAATGTTGACATCAGCAATCCGCTCGCCCCACACGACGCCATACACTCTGTAGGCCATCTGCTTCGTACAGTTGAAACTGGGGTTCATCCATGAAGAGCACACTTCTCCAGCGTGCCAGTTGCCATCGAAGGTGGGTATTTACCCACTGAAGTCGGTTACGACGCTGAACAACAGTCAGGTCAAGACCCTGGTGAGGACGACGAGCATGCAGATGAGCTTCCTTGAGAAGTTTTTTGACAGTTTGTGCAGACATTCTTTGGTTGTGCAAACCCACAGTTTCATCAGCTGTCTGGGTGGCTGGTCTCAGCCGATCCCACAGTTTCATCAGCTGTCTGGGTGGCTGGTCTCAGCCGATCCCACAGTTTCATCATCTGTCTGGGTGGCTGGTCTCAGACGATCCCACAGTTTCATCATCTGTCCGGGTGGCTGGTCTCACCCGATCCCACAGTTTCAACAGCTGTCTGGTTGGCTGGTCTCAGACGATCCCACAGGTAAAGAAGCCAGATGTGGAGGTCCTGGGCTGGTGTGGTTACACGTGGTCTGACGTTGTGAGGCCGGTTGGAAGTACTGCCAAATGATCTAAAACAACACTGGAGTCGGCTTATGGTAGAAAAATGAACATTTAATCCTCTGTCAACAGTTCTGGTGGAAATACCTGCAACCAGCATGTCAATTGCACGCTCCCTCAAAAATGAAGGCATCTGGGCATTATGTTGTGTGACAAAACTACTAATTTTAGAGTTGCCTTTTATTGTCTCCAGCACAAGGTGGACCTTTGTATTGATTTTGCTGTGTAATCAGCTTCTTGATGTGCCACACCTGTCAGCTGAATGGATTATCTTGGCAAAGAAGAAATGCTCACTAACAGGGATGTAAACAAATGTGTGCACAACATTTTAGAGTAATATGCTTTTTGTTCATGTGGAACATTTCAAGGATCTTTTATTTTAGCTCATGAAACATGAGACCAACACTTTACATGTTGCGTTTATATTTTTTTCAGCATATTATGTAATGTAATGTATGTATGTATGTACTGTATGTACTGTATGTATGTATGTATGTATGTATGTATGTATGTATGTATGTATGTATGTACTGTATGTACTGTATGTACTGTATGTACTGTATGTACTGTATGTATGTATGTATGTATGTATGTCATCACCTGTATGTATATGTCTTCATGATCACATCAGTTTCATTTTTACCCATTCATTTTCATATCAAGTCATGACATTACCTGTACTCTCCATTTTGCTTTTCTTTCCACCCCCCCCCACCCCACCCCTCCGTGCACCATCAGTCGGTGGTACTCGAACCCTGACTCGAACCCTGACCAGTGTACTGATACGATGGTCTGGATGGAACAAAATAATCATACCATGGCTTATACGTGTCCTGACTGCCAGCATGAAGCACACGAACTAGAACAACTACATCAATATCATCAACAAAATCATCAACAACCACTACCACAAAATCAATATCAACTACCACAACAAAATCAACACTATCAGCAACAACCATATAATGAACAACATCAATATCAACTACAACTACAACAGCATCAACAAAAAGAACATGACAACATAACAAAATCACCAACAAAAACCACAATGCATTGAAACACTCATAACACTCACTTAGGGGTCCTGACCTACTGGCGGCCCTCGCTGCAGTATTCACACAAACTCCCATACCCCTTCGTCTTTCTCTCCTCCCCACATCTGCTGTCACATGTGCCTGTCCGACCAATCACATGGAGTTATTGATGGAGGTGAGCAGGAAGTCATCCCCCATGTTTGACCTCTGATCCTGGAGTTTGTTTAGTAGTCTAGAGCACCTCCATACTTAAACATACTTTTGTACGGCATCCATTTTAGGAAGTCATTGGTTTTTTGTTGAAGGACTTCCTTATTTTTGAGATTTCAGGGACACAACATTGACATCACAGTAAAATGATGATCAGCTTTCACTTTCAATAGCATACTGCCCTCTTGTGGCCAGATGGAAGAACCACTCATGACCACTATTCAATGATCTCTCAACCCTTGCCATTCAATCTCTTATTCATTCCACCCATTATTCCCTATCCATTCATGATGGACATAAGACACATTTCATAAGATATCTTATTTACATTTGACATATATGTATCATTGTCACCCGTCCCTGTGTTTTGTATGTAAAGTTGTGATGTGTGATATATTAGAGCCTGCCCAGACATGCTATAGTGTTGTCCTCATTATGTACCTATAGCTAACTGTTTACACTGTCTCTGTTTGCCATAACTTAGTTTGCATTAAGGTGAGTGGGAACTGTTCTGGGCTGAAGAAAAAGCTGCTTTCTGTACTGTGCTCGTCCGCTCGTCATCTTCCTTCAGAGTCCAATCTCTCTCACATGCCTCAATATAAAAACAAATAATAGCTGCTGTTGAAATTGTCCATGAAGTGTTGCATCATCCACTACGGCATCACTTCAATGCTAGGACAAGGGCCACTCAAATGTGCTTCTGAAATGTGGCTCACTAACTAGTGCTTTAACCAACAGATCTATCCTTTTTCCTTCAAGGACAATGGCAGTATAGGAACAGAATCATTAGCTATTTCAGTATTGCCTTTGCATGATGGAAGAACTGACCATCTACTAAAAGCATGGCCTTCAGCAGAGTGATGCACGTAACTCTGACACCCACCTGAAAGTTGTGGTGTTTTCAAAAGATAGCAGAGCAAGCTCTGTGTATCAGGTGGGGGTAACGTGATATGGATAAATCCTTTATTGTTATTATGGTATATAGCCCTACATATTAAGGCTATGGGTATCTACATTTCCTCTTCAATAATTGAAATATAAAACATGTAATAGCAATGTTTGTTTTTTATTTCCTAGTAAAAAGCCAAAGAAACCCCAGAGAAGACAGATGTATAACAACCGGCTCAAGCCCCTGACCCTGGCCTACGACGGAGACGCTGACATGTGAACCTCCTCCTAATCTACTTGGTGACAGAATCATTTTACACTGACGTTGTGGAGACTGTCATCGTGGGAACAGTCAGACAGGTTGTCAAGGAGACCCATCTTTGACCTTTCTCCTCAGGCTACCAGTGGGCGTGGCTTAAAACCTCTGGAGCTCTAGGAAGACTTGGGTTATGTCACGGATTTATCAACAACAACAACAAAACAAAAAAGAAATGGAGTCATGTTCGTTCATTAGTAGCCTAGAATTTTCCTTCCTCAATATTTTTTATTTCCTACATTTTTGTATACTTTGTTTCACAAGAGCCTTCACAAACTCTATCTTCTTCTTCTTAAGGAAGTCTGCCTTTGCTTATCTGCCATTTACTACTTTTTTCTGTCAAATAAAAACATCTTTCAAGACGAAGGTTGTTGGAGAGGGCCCTGAAGAAACAGAGTCCTGCCTTCTTGGCTACAGCTGCTCTGTTGGAAATTAGATGAGAAACACGCAATGCTTTTTCAAATTATTCCTGGAGAAAATTGCTGCCTCTCTATTTTTCTTCTGGACTGGATCATTTTCCCTAAAAAACAAAACAAAGTGAAAATGTCCTAATCTTACAGAAATACTGTCAACCTTTGTAGGAAATCTCTGCCTGCCTCTCCCTTTCTCTTCCGTTTCAGGCTCAATATTGCACTATATTAGTGCAGCATGATATGTTCTTATGTCTGGGAAGCTGCCTCCCTCAATACAAGATGACGTACAGTCTTGTGCTAGAAATGTAAAAAAAAAAAAAAGTAGACCTTTTTTGAAAAACAAATGTTGCTTCTTTTACCTCTTGTATGTGATATGATAATAGGGCGGACGATGCCATGTAAATATAACTGATTTACCTTTGTAGTATGTACAGCTGCATTTTACCGACACGGGTTCAAATGGTTTCTGTTTTCAACTGCGCTTGATTGCTCTTGCCTGGCACAATGGAACCATTGGAATTGTCCCAAAAGTGCAAACCCTACCCATCTGCCACTCCAGGCCAGGCTCAATTAAATGCAGAAAGTATTATAAAGAATACCAATACTATTTGAACCCAGGTCTGAACATGTCTCATTCTCTGCCTGCCTGACCTTATGTTTGTCTCCTGTTGATTTCTCTGACTTGCTTTGATGGCTTATTATGGTTAGTCGTTGTTTTTCCATTTCCTTTAGTAACTTTATTCAACATCTCAAAGACCAGAATTCCATCAAACGTGCACTGCAGGGAATCCCGATTCCACATGGCAGAAAAATCACATGGCTCTCGTACTGAGAAAAAAAAGCTAATTCAAAGAACTGTTTCAGGTTTGTTGAGAGAAATACAGCAACAATTCTAGTTGATGATGTTATTGAAAGGGTTTATTTTCACAGAAAAAAAACAATGTGATTTCTATCCCCTTTGCGAGTTTAATAGAATCTGGTCTTTGTTGTTAAGACAGAAGGGTGTGACTGGGTTCACAAATTCTTCTTTACCTTCTGATCCACCAGAAGAGAGTGGCTTCTCTTTACATCTTGGTCTCATATCTACTGCTGTGTAACATCCTCAATCCTAACTAGAACAGCCTACTTGTAACCAAACTGCTTAGGCGCATTGCTATATACATATCATACGATCTCTCAATACTGCTCCTATTCAGTGTGGCTGTTGCTTTGGTCGAGGCATGAGTGTGACTACAATGTCTACAATAATCACTCACACACATTTATGCTTCAGTCTTTCTCCCTGCCTTGGTGCTATTCTATAATGTGTTCTGTATTGCAAAAGCTAGCTAGAACGCAACCTAGGTAGCCACAATAACACTCCGAGTAATTCAAAGGAACAGATGCAGCAAGGCCTTAGATGTCGTTCAAAAGTGTTTCATGCTAATGCTGCAATGACATATCTGAAGAGTCAGAGTCCTCTGCCTGAAAACAGGTTATATGCATAATACTGGCTATGGCAAACTGGCAGTTGATAGTGCAGACTATTTATTTAATGTTGTAGATGGACAAACCTCATGTAAAGTAAATGAATCAGTCACAGCCATACTATTCTCCAGGGGATTGAATTGCGGTGGTAGATACAGACGGACATTTGTTTGTTGACAGGTGGTCAAAGGTATTTTTACTTTTTATCAATTAACTTTCTTAAATTATGATTTGTAAAAAATGGGTGCATTATGTTTTTATTTAATTATTTATGCATTATATATAAATATGTTCCTTTTTTACTGCGCAAAGTAAAGTAAAAAAAATGGTGTGTGTGTGTGTGTGTGCATCTGTGTGCACGTGTTTAACTATACATGTGGGGACCAGAAATTCCCACAAGAATAGTAAACAAACAAACATTTGACCAACAAGGGAAATGTTGTTAGTCCCAGTGAGGTCAAATGCTGTTTTTAGGGGGTTTAGGGTTAAGTTTAGAATTAGTGTTAGGGTTAGAATTACGTTAAGGGTTAGGAGCTATTGTTTGTTTTACAGTTAGGAGCTAGGGTTAAGGTTAGGTGTTTGGGTTAAAGTTAGGGTTAGGGTTAGGGTAAGAGTATGGGTTAGGGTTAGGGTTAGGGTTGGGTTTAAGGTTAGGGTAAGAGTATGGGTTAAAGTTAGGGTTAGGGTTGGGTTTAGGGTTAGGGT
>NC_056441.1:24588526-24613526 GCF_018296145.1 Oncorhynchus tshawytscha
GCACTTCCACATTGAGGGGTATCAGGGTAGCAGAAGGCCCCAGCCTGGGATTCAGCATCATGACAGGCCTCTAGTGATTTATCCCCCTGGGTCTGGTGCTGTTGTTGAGAAGGCTCTCTCTCTCTCTGTGTGAAGGCTACCTGAGCCATTCAGAACAGGAATCCATCAGGGCCAGGGCTGAGTTATAGGGACAGTAGTAGACCGCTGCAATGTTGTAGCACTGAGACAAGCGCAGATTTATTAAACCAGAACTACCCTCCCTGTCTTTTCTTTTCCTCTCTCTTCTCCTGTTTTTTCTTCCTCCTCTAGGACAGCGTTTGAAAGGAAGAAGAGGAGGGCTATCTGTCTATACTGCCTGCAACAAACACACACTCAGCATGTGCTGCATACTCCTTTAACCTTGTGCTCTGACAGTGTGTTTATGTATAGTTTGATACTGCACAATAACAGCAACACAGTGTCGTGAAAAAGTATTTTCTCAATTTTTGCATATTTTTGATATTGAATGTTATCAGATCTTCAACCAACACCTACTATTAGATAAACGGCACCTGACTTTACAAATAACGCCCCAAAAATGATGTCCCATTACATCCCATTATGGCTGGTGAAAGCCAAACATTGCGTTCCACAGTAAGAACCTCATATGAAAGGTCAAGCATGGTGGTGGTAGTGTGATGGTTTTGGGATGTTCTGCCGCCTCTGGACCTGGACGACTTGCCTTAATAGAAGGAACAATGAATTCACTACAGAGACGCTGGATCAAATCCAGGCTGTATCACAACTGGCTGTGATTGAGAGCCCCATAGGGCAGCATTCAATTGGTCCAGCATCGTCTCGGTTTGTCTGGTGTAGGCCGTCATTGTAAATAAGAATTTGTTCTGAACTGACTTGCCTAGTTAAATAAAGGTTCAATTAAAACATATATATAGATTTAAAAAGAATGTCAGGCAATCTGCCTGTGAGCTGAAGCACAGCTGGGTCATGCAACAAGACAATGATCTAAAACACACAATCAAGTCTACATGAAAATAGCTAAAGAGCAACACATTGGACGTTTTGAAATAGCCTAGCCAAAGTCCAGACCTAATCCCAATTGAGATGTTGTGGCAGGACTTGAAACGAGCTGTTCATGCTTGAAAACCCACAAATGTCTCTG
Organism: Oncorhynchus tshawytscha; assembly: GCF_018296145.1. Classification (NCBI taxonomy): domain Eukaryota; kingdom Metazoa; phylum Chordata; class Actinopteri; order Salmoniformes; family Salmonidae; genus Oncorhynchus; species Oncorhynchus tshawytscha. The sequence goes on from NC_056441.1 coordinate 24,589,686, forward strand.
GGTTACAGCAATTCTGCATGGAAGAGTGGGCCAAAATTCCTCCACAGCAATTTGAGAGACTGATCAACAACTCCAGGAATTGTTAAGTTGGAGTCATTGCAGCTAAAGGTGGCACAACCAGCTATTGACTGTAAGGGGGTAGTTACTTTTTCACACAGGGGCCATTTGCTGTCTTTGATTATGAAATAAATGAAATAAGTATGTAACACTCAGATTCCCTTTATCTAATATTAGGTTTTGGTTGAAGATTGAAAATATTCAGTATCAAAAATATGCAAAAGTAGAGAAAATTAAAAAGTGGGCAAATACTTTTTCACTTCATGGTATGTGCACATGCATGCACACATAGACAGCCTTGAATTAACGTTGCAACTGTGGTGTGCAAGATGAACCTTCCACATACAGTACCAGTCAAAAGTTTGGACACACCTACTCATTCAAGGGTTTTTCTTTATTTTTACTTTTTTCTATATTGTAGAATAATAATGAAGACATCAAAACTATGAAATAACACATATGGAATCAAGTAGTAACCAAAAAACTGTTAAACAAATGAAAATATATTTTATATTTGAGATTCTTCAATGTAGCCGCCCTTTGCCTTGATGACAGCTTTACACACTCTTGACATTCTCTCAACCAGCTCCACCTGGAATACTTGTCCAACAGTCCTGAAGGAGTTCCCACATATGTTGAGCACTTGTTGGCTGCCTTTCCTTCACTCTGCAGTCCAACTCATCCCAAACCATCTCATTTGGGTTGAGATCGGATGATTGTGGAGGCCTGGTCATCTGACGCAGCACACCATCACTCTCCTTATTGGTAAAATAGCCCTTTCACAACCTAGAGGTGTGTTGGGTCATTGTCCTATTGAAAAAGAAATGATAGTCCACTAAGCGCAAACCAAATGGGATGGCGTATCGCTGCAGAATGCTGTGGTAGCCATGCTGGTTAAGTAGGCCTTGAATTCTAAATAAATCACCAACAGTGTCACCAGCAAAGCATCCCCACACCATCACACCACCTCCTCCATACTTCATAGTAGGGAAGCACACACGCAGAGATCATTCGTTCACCTACTCTACGTCTCACAAAGACACAGGGTTGGAACCAAAAATCTCAAATTTGGACTCATCAGATAAAAGGACAGATTTCCACTGGTCTAATGTCCGATGCTCGTGTTTCTTTGCCCAAGAAAGTCTATTCTTATTGGTGTCCTTTAGTAGTGGTTTCTTTGTAGCAATTTGGCCATGAAGGCCTGATTCATGCAGTTTCCTTTCAACAGTTGATGTTGAGATGTGTCTGTTACTTGAACTCTGTGAAGCATTCATTTGGCCTGCAATTTCTGAGGCTGGTAACTTTAATGTACTTATCCTCTGCAGCAGATGTAACTTTGGATCTTCCTTTCCTGTGGAGGAACCATGTTCATCATAGCAGTTGACGGTTTTTGCAACAAACCTTGAAGAAACGTTCAATATTATTTTTTTTCCGGATTGACTGACCCTTCATGTCTTAAAGTAATGATGGACTGTCATTTCTCTTTGCTTATTTGAGCTGTTCTTGCCATAATATGGACTTGCATTCCAGGTGACTAGTACCTCATGAAGCTGGTTGAGAGAATGCCAAGAGTGTGCAAAGATGGCATCGAGGCAAAGGGTGGCTACATTGAATAATCTCAATGGTAAAATATATGTTGATTTGTTTAACACTTTTTGGGTTAATACACGATTTCATATGTGTTATTTCATAATGTTGATGTCTTCACTATTATTCTACAATATAGAAAAAAAGTAAAAACTAAAGAAAACCCCTTGAATGAGTAGATGTGTCCTAGCGTTTGACTGGTACTGTAATAAGACCCCATGTCCTAAGAATCCCTCGAGTAGGCTACTTATTTTGCCCACCTTTAATGAGTTCAAAGTGTTCTGCTTAACCCTAACCAGGTCTTGAACATCCTCATTAAGGGAACATTTAGAACTTCTGTCAATGTAGGCTAATCATTCTCAGACTAAATGTCATTCTTTTCTAGACTCTTACTAAATATAGGCCCTTTTTTTTTACATTAGCATTAGGTTAGATACAATTCCTTACATAGCCTATGGCCTATTAGAAAACAATGTCATTGTCCAGCCGTGCTGGTTTATATTGCAGTGCTCTGTCCTTAGGCTTAGACAGTGAGGAAGGGACCTGGTGCTATAGCCTAGTGAGTGTGCTTGTCCTGGAGTCATGCTGTATACACACTGTGGCTCTCTGTGAATGTCGGCTCGTTTATCTCTATCAACCACTACCGCACGTCAGTAAATGAAAAGCTTTTCTGTCGAGCTTTAGTGGCTGTTTAAAGACTGCACTCTGTGATTCTTTCGTCTCGGACCGATCTCGCCCCGTTTTTTAATATTTCCCTCGCTCCTCTCCTCCCCTCCTTCCTCTTCTCTCTCTCTCTCATGTTCTGTGTGGACAGAGCGACGGAGTTTCTCTCAACCCAGATGTGTAATAGGCGCGCGTTTTCCAGAGGCTCGGTTATAAAGCGTCCGTTATTTATCCGACTACTTTCAACTGTTCTCCTTTTCGGTAAGGAACTGCTCATCGAGCCTCACGCGCACGGCAGGCAGGAAGACAATCAAATCAAGGACTGATCCTTTATGATTGCTTTGAATCGAATTTTCATCTTTCAGTTAACTATGAGATTGCTTCAACCCTGCTCTCAGGATTAATTCCTATGTAATCGTTATTTGTTTCCCCCTCGTCCAATATCTGTCTCCAAGTGTAGGCTAAGCTTGTTCTGTGGTCATGGGGTGTATACTTTCATTTTTGCCTAGGCTGTTGAGGGTCTTGACCGTTGTGTAAAAGCGGTTACCGTGTGGATTTATGGTCTTCACAGACAAAGAGCCAGCGAAGGGAAACTAGTGGAAGTTTGAGACCAGGAAGAATGCAGGCGACGTGTTGGTGTGCGGTGTTACTCCTGACGCCAGCGTTTTACTTGGTGAGTGGTGCTTTTGTTTGTGTTTGTCAATACTTTTTTCGTTTCATTGTTGTCTCGGTGTTTTGTAGTTTTTCAATTACATATTGTACTACAATTACATGTGTAAAAATGCATTCTTATGAAATGCACCTCACTGACAGAACTGTTGATGCCAACTCTTCACTTCAGGCTCATGTCCTGTGCATAATAAGCATTGCATAAAAACATTCCGTCGTCCTGTATCAGGGTGTTGGTAGGAAATACAACTTTTGAATTCCACATTATCGTGACTGAGACATGTCTGCGCATGGGTTTTTAAAACAGACTATATATCAATTATGCGTTTCTATTTGATCACTGTGGGTTATGGTGTCCAATTAATGAGGCTAATTAGTGCAATACATTTTCTAAATGAATGCATGTGGTTATAAGACTGAATTAATAAGGATTTCATCTTTGTCTGACCAATTAAAAAAAACATATATCTAAAAGAAATAACACATTTAAAGTGTCAAATTAAAACAATTTCCCGAGCTGAAAACGGAGAAGATGTTGGTGCAGTTCCAACAAAAAGTCTCATGGTGGCGCCATAAACCAAAACCAGCGGCAGGTGCGTCTGAAGGCTACACGTAGTAAACCTTTCAAATTCTCAGTTGCTCCTTTTGATTTTGTCAGTAACCGTTTTTCCTTTCAGTCCGCCACAACAAGAATTATCCCACTCATAGCAGTCATATTAGACACAACATGGAGGAGAGATTTTCGTGCGTGATCAGTACAACTCTGCTAATTCTTGCTGATCTCAAAGGGTGCATAACGCGATAACATTTAAGTTATGCTAGGCCATTGAGTGGAAAGAAAAGCACAGGTTTCTCAAGCACCAACGTTTTGTTAAAAAGTAACTCACACTTTATCTGATATATAAAAGAATGCCACTTAATATTTCAAACAAAGTCACTTTCCAAGTTGGCTATATTGTAATTTCTAACACTACACACACACACGCGCGCGCGTTCAGCTGTGGTGTGAATTCTGCAGAGACCTTTAGGAGAGTAGCCTAGTGTCTTCAAAGTATGTCGCCTAATCTTCTGTTCCCTATCACTAACCCAGATAGTTTACCACATCATGCACCTACATGAATCAGCCTTTTATTCTTACTGGAACTGAGCGGCGATTCTCTCATTTCACTCACTCGCTCTCAATACACAACTCAAAATAAGTGTTTATTCCTTCGAGATGAGAGTAAAACGGTATTGATATCAGGTCTACGGTAGCACTGTGTCAGACTTTACTGTCCGGTGTTAAAAGAGAATGTAAGTAAAAGGTGTGTAAATATACAGTTCGCAACACACACACACCCGCAAACATACACAAAATGGATGGTTTTCGGTGTATTTCCTTTGAACTTACCTGCAGCGTAATATGTAAGTTATAACAGGACGTTTTTCTCCACACATTTTAGATTTCACGAAATAGACCTATTGAACGGGATTCTCTTATAACTGTCCTATTGACACTTGGTTTGAATTATACCATCTGCATAATCCTCACGCAAAACGACCGTTAATCAAACTAAAAGTATTCTAATCAAGCTAATTCATTTACTTGTTGTTTTCTATCGGCCTGGTTGAATAAAATGTAATTGCGTAGCCAATTTAAATTTACATTCAGAAAAACATGTCATTATTGTTAGTTGTCGATGGGGTATTGTCTTAACACATTATCCAAAATGAGTCTGAAAACTTCCATGACGCATTAGACTATGCTTAAGATGTAGGCATATAGATAGGCCTATAAAGTGTTTTACAATAAGATATCCTATAAAATGATTAAGAGTGAGGTTTTAATTAATCCCACAGCATTATAATAATTTGAGAGTGCTCAGAATCTATACAATTCACATTTCTAGCAACATTTAATTAATCATAATTCAATTAATCTAACTGTAATCTAAAAGTTAGCGTTACAAATTGTCACATTTGATTATGGGCTTTTTTAAGGATACCGCTAGACTATCTTGTAGGAACACCACAAACATCTCAGATACAACATATAAAACAATGCATGACCTGTTTACTATAAACGTTAAATCACAGATTTAATAGGCAAAATTACATTTCCCAGTATAAAAGGCTCCTCTCGCACAGACCTCCTCTCGCACAGAATTCCACCTGTGAATTTCAATCAAACAAGAGAAGAAACATAATCAAGTGGATTTTCTCATTCAGAACAGGGTTCATGGTTCTGATATTCAAGACGGCTGTTTTACGCACCTTAACACAGCCGGGTAGAATGCGTCCTAATTGAACACATAATTGCAGTGGGATGGAAAATATGTTTTAAAAGTTTGTTGTGTTCATTCAAACAAGTAAAGATGTAAGCTTGAAGATGAAACCTGAAATCACATAGGCCTAATAGTACGAAATTACAAATTTGACGGTCTTCAACCGATTCCCCGCCCTAAAAATGTTTGTCGATTCAGGTATAGGCCTACTTGCTTTTACGTTTGTGGAAATGCTTTGATTTTGATCAATTCAATACAACGGAATATTGTAGGATTTATTTTTTTATCTATATTAAAATTGATTCGTTTTTTTTTTACATGATGATATTGGCTCCAGGTTTTGAGATTAGAAATTAGTCTGTCATTTATATCCTACATTTAGCAATTCAATTTCTCTTTTGGCTTTGTAAAAAGGTAGGCCTATTTCAGTCAACCGTAAAGACAGTATACTCTTTTGATTGTATTGTCTTATAGTTGCGAATTGGTTACTGTGAGTTGAATTCTACACCTGGATATCTGCTCTCTCCCTGTCTGCGCCCTACTAAACCTAGATTATTATTTTCCAGACAGTCGGGTTTATCCATACCTAAAGGGATTACCGTTGAACTTTGACGGTTTTATTTCGTGTTAAAAGCTCTTGTCTCCTCTCTAAGCCTCTTGTCTGAGCGGCGCGCGCCTTGACCTGGATAACACTGCGCTCGCTCTGAAGAACAGTTTATGCAGGTGTTCGGTGGTATAATACAGCGCGCGCCTCTCCGGGAGGGCGACATTCACAAATGAATATGGTCACTATGGATACAGAATTTAATTAAAATTGTCCTTATTATTTTAATTGTTCTAATCCATAGGATTTAAAAGGATTGTGTTATTTTGTCGGTTTAGTTGGGAGTTATGTGTGATGTGTGTTTCCGTGTTTGTGTCTCTGCTTGTGGATGCCCTACTGGGTTCATGTGTAGGTGTGTTTGCTATGTATTTTTGTGCATCTTACTTCTCATCAAGACAGTTCCAATACAGATCTGACATTCTTTTAAGGCGGTTTTGCTCCCAGCAGAGCAACTGCTGCTGATACTCTGTTGACTGACAGCAAGTGTGAACAGCATGTTCTCTGGCCCCATGACTGGTAGCAGGGTGGCTCCTATTGTTGCAACACACAGCTGTCTGTGACTGGCAGATGTATATGTGTGTGTGTGTGTGTGTGTGTGTGTGTGTGTGTGTTTGTGTATGTGTGTGTGTGTGTGTGTGTGTGTGTGTGTGTGTGTGTGTGTGTGTGTGTGTGTGTGTGTGTGTGTGTGTGTGTGTGTGTGTGTGTGTGTGTGTGTGTGTGCGTGTGTGTGTGTGTGCGCATGTTTCCCAGCCAAGTCTCACTTCCTCTAAGGGGTCAATGAGGAGGCTCTGTTCCTGAGGGACAGACAGGCAGACAAAGTGTGTCCTGAATTACACCTTATTCCCTAAATAGTGCACTACTTTAGGCCAGGCATATTACTACAACACCATTATTTTTAACAGGCTGGAGACAGGGCCTGTCATGCCAAGCAGTTGGCGCAGTGGGAGAGATACAGACAGGCTGCATCCTAAATGGCACTCTATTCCCTGTATAGTGCACTACATTTGGCCAGCCTCTCACCATTGTTAGTGGGGCTTACCAGTACCGCAATATTTTTGCCATGGCAAAAATGAAAACACCAAGGAGACCAAACTCTTTGGGAATGCCACAAAAAGATCCGTGTATTGGAAAATACTGTTTACATTTCAGCCTCGTTAGACAATAGTACATTACATCAGTGTAGAACAGAAACCAGTTCAATTGTGATGCTGTCCTTTCATTGAACACAAATGGCATTCTATTTTTTGTCAGACATTTTCTTTTCCGTTTATTGGGACAAATACAGATGCAGGATCTTACTTTGATCACCCTGTTGCAAAACAACTTTCCTGCAATGCAAGAAATGTAAAACTTGAAGTGTATTTGAGGTTTAAAAAGGCATCTGAAGATTGAAATTTCCGCTTTGAAATTTCAGACTCGATTTTCCCTCATGAAAAAAGTATCAACCCCTATATAATGTCCATTCATTATAATCCACATAGTAATTCACGTTTCCTTTTGCAGCAAGATTATTTTCCTGCTGTAGCAAACTTTGCTCAAATTAAGATCCTACATCTGTATATACCATCATGCCATGTCAAGCATTCTGAGCAGTGGGAGAGGAGAGAGAGGATGCTATGCTGAGATCCTATACCGAGCACACTGTGTATGGAAGAGTATGAGGTTATCAATTTTGTTGATTTGGTTGCATCCCAAATGGTACCCTATTCCCTAAACTGTAGCACTACCATTGTCCATAAATCCACATACATACTGTAGGCCGAGAGCAGGGCCATAAAGGGGCATGTCCGGGAGTTCAGTCTCTTAGCACACAGCACTATAATCCTCTATTAAACCCCCAGCCCCTTCACAGCACAGCCAAGTGGTCCCTAGGCAGCTCTGTTTCATGTGAATTAACAGTCAACTTTAACTGAGGAACTCCGGTAACTCTCAACCAGCATTACAATACTGTGAACTGTCTCCATGCCTGTTGACCATCTATTGCAATCACATTATCTTTGATTGAAATAACACTTTAAGTGTAATCTGTTATTGCTGTGAATATTTTCTGGATGTGATCAATATTTCGATATATATATCTATGATTAATCCATATAATTGTGTCAGAATTATGGTGTATTGTCATTTTTGCGTGGCCCTGTGATATAGCAGGTATTTTATGGTTATGTACATAGTTCACTTCACACAACATCTAATTTTGGTAGATTTGTTTATTAAGATTTAATGAAATGTGAATTCTACTTCAAATGGAATAGAATTCCGTCGATCTTTGGTTGAAATGTGAAAAAAAAAGATTTTAGTTTAATTAACTTTGTATCTATCTATATTGACTGAACCTGTTGAGGCCCGGAGCAGCAGGCTCTCCAAACATGCTTCAGTTCTGTACTGTTGACCTTTGACCATTCAATCAGAGACTGGAAGTGTCTCGGGAATTAAGCCCCCCACCTCACCTGTGTGTGTTGTCTCAGAAGACCCTGTGGTGCAACTCTCTCATTGACACGTTATTTTATGTCATTTAGCAGGTGCTCTTATCCAGAGCAATTTACAGGAGCAATTAGAGTTAAGTGCCTTGCTCAAGGGCACATTGGCAGATTTCTCACCTAATCGGCTCAGGGATTCAAACTAGTGACCTTTCGGTTAATGGCCCAATGCTCTTAACCACTAGGCTTCCTGATAGAGGTCGACCGATTATGATTTTTCAACGCCGATACCGATTATTGGGGGGCCAAAAAAGGACCAAAAAATTAATCGGCCGATTTGTATTTATTTATTTGTAATAATGACAATTACAACAATACTGAATGAACACTTAATTTAACTTAATATAATACATCAATAAAATCAATTTAGCCTCAAGTAAATAATGAAACATGTTCAATTTGGTTTAAATAATGCAAAAACAAAGTGTTGGAGAAGAAAGTAAAAGTGCAATATGTGCTATGTAAGAAAGCTAACGTTTCAGTTCCTTGCTCAGAACATGAGAACATATGAAAGCTGGTGGTTCCTTTTAACATGAGTCTTCAATATTCCCAGATAAGAAGTTTTAGGTTATAGTTTTATAGGAATTATAGGACTATTTCCCTCTATACCATTTGTATTTCATTAACCTTTGACTATTAGATGTTCTTATAGGCACTTTAGTATTGCCAGTGTAACAGTATAGCTTCCGTCCCTCTCCTCGCTCCTCCCTGGGCTCGAACCAGCAACACAACGACAACAGCCACCCTCGAAGCAGCGTTACCCATGCAGAGCAAGGGGAACAACTACTAGAAGGCTCAGAGCGAGTGACGTTTGAAACGCTATTAGCGCGCGTTAACTAGCTAGTCATTTCACTTCGGTTACACCAGCCTCATCTCGGGAGTTGATAGGCTTGAAGTCATAAACAGCGCAATGCTTGACGCACAACGAAGAGCTGCTGGCAAAACGCACGAAAGTGCTGTTTGAATGAATGTTTACGCGCTTGCTTCTGCCTACCACCGCTCAGTCAGATACTTAGATACTTGTATTCTTGTATGCTCAGTCAGATTATATGCAACGCAGGACACGCTAGATAATATCTAGTAATATCATCAACCATGTGTAGTTAACTAGTGATTATGATTGATTGTTTTTTATAAGATAAGTTTAATGCTAGCTAGCAACTTACCTTGGCTTACTGCATTCGTGTAACAGGCAGTCTTGCTTGTGGAGTGCAACGAGAGAGAGGCAGGTCGTTATTGCGTTGGACTAGTCAACTGTAAGGTTGCAAGATTAGATCCCCTGAGCTGACAAGGTGAAAATCTGTCGTTCTGCCCCTGGACGGGGCAGTTAACCCACCGTTCCTTGGCCGTAATTGAAAATAAGAATGTGTTCTTAACTGACTTGCCCAGTTAAATAAAGGTATATAAAAAATAAAAATAAAAATAAAAAAATTAATCGGCAAATCGGCGCCCAAAAATACAGATTTCCGAGTGTTATGAAAACTTGAAATCGGTCCCAATTAATCGGCCTTTCCGATTAATCGGTCGACCTCTACTTCCTGACAATTCAAGGTGACCTGACCCTGATGTGCTCCTCTATTGAAATGCTTTTGTGGTCCACTTATGATGACACACCTGGTGGTCCACTTATGATGACACGCCTGGTGGCCCACTTATGATGTGTCCTGGGGGCAACGCTTCTTTCTCCTTTATCAACACTCAGTCTGTCTCCCTGGACCAATAAAACCCTGCATGGAAGACAGTAATATGTGTGTGTGTGTGTGTGTGTTTGTGTGTGTGTGTGTGTGTGTGTACTTGACCTTGGTTTGGGGCAGAAAGTCAATGATAATGGTCCATAGTGGTCCTTGGTGGACATTGGTACATTTTTGACTGCATGGATCATTACAGTTTTGTTTATTCAAATTCAACAGGGAGAAGCTGGGAAGCGGGTAATTATTCACGGCACAGTTTGCAATCTTTTATGGTGTTTTAATTGGAAAGTATTTAATTGATGACTAGACCCCGAACCTTCCCTACCATCAAAAGAACACAAACAACCCTGACCCCTGACTGCAGGCGCTGGGGATCTTACACTGCGTGTGTGTGTGTGTGTGTGCCTGCATTTGTCCGTGTGTGTGTGTGTCTGCGTGCATCCGTGTACGTGTCCGCATGCGTTTTATGTGATTAATCATCCCCATCCTCCATCTTTCCCCACCATGCACTGTTCCAGTTTTTCAATCGCTTCAGAGGCCAGGGGTCATAGTTGGAGCTGACCACTGAAGGGCACTGACTGTATCTGTGGAATGTAACTAAGGCCTGGCCTGACCTGAGGTTTGATCCTTTGGGGAACTCTTCTCTGTCTGCTCCACTTATAGCTCCACTACTCTGCTATCCTCTCCCTGGGAACTGTAGGAAGTCTATCTGCTCCACTTATAGCTCCACTACTCTGCTATCCTCTCCCTGGGAACTGTAGGAAGTCTATCTGCTCCACTTATAGCTCCACTACTCTGCTATCCTCTCCCTGGGAACTGTAGGAAGTCTATCTGCTCCACTTATAGCTCCACTACTCTGCTATCCTCTCCCTGGGAACTGTAGGAAGTCTATCTGCTCCACTTATAGCTCCACTACTCTGCTATCCTCGCTCTGGGAACTGTAGGAAGTCTATCTGCTCCACTTATAGCTCCACTACTCTGCTCTCCTCGCTCTGGGAACTGTAGGAAGTCTATCTGCTCCACTTATAGCTCCACTACTCTGCTATCCTCTCCCTGGGAACTGTAGGAAGTCTATCTGCTCCACTTATAGCTCCACTACTCTGCTATCCTCTCCCTGGGAACTGTAGGAAGTCTATCTGCTCCACTTATAGCTCCACTACTCTGCTATCCTCTCCCTGGGAACTGTAGGAAGTCTATCTGCTCCACTTATAGCTCCACTACTCTGCTATCCTCTCCCTGGGAACTGTAGGAAGTCTATCTGCTCCACTTATAGCTCCACTACTCTGCTATCCTCTCCCTGGGAACTGTAGGAAGTCTATCTGCTCCACTTATAGCTCCACTACTCTGCTATCCTCGCTCTGGGAACTGTAGGAAGTCTATCTGCTCCACTTATAGCTCCACTACTCTGCTATCCTCGCTCTGGGAACTGTAGGAAGTCTATCTGCTCCACTTATAGCTCCACTACTCTGCTATCCTCTCCCTGGGAACTGTAGGAAGTCTATCTGCTCCACTTATAGCTCCACTACTCTGCTATCCTCTCCCTGGGAACTGTAGGAAGTCTATCTGCTCCACTTATAGCTCCACTACTCTGCTATCCTCGCTCTGGGAACTGTAGGAAGTCTATCTGCTCCACTTATAGCTCCACTACTCTGCTATCCTCTCTCTGGGAACTGTAGGAAGTCTATCTGCTCCACTTATAGCTCCACTACTCTGCTATCCTCTCCCTGGGAACTGTAGGAAGTCTATCTGCTCCACTTATAGCTCCACTACTCTGCTATCCTCTCTCTGGGAACTGTAGGAAGTCTATCTGCTCCACTTATAGCTCCACTACTCTGCTATCCTCGCTCTGGGAACTGTAGGAAGTCTATCTGCTCCACTTATAGCTCCACTACTCTGCTATCCTCTCCCTGGGAACTGTAGGAAGTCTATCTGCAGCCCCTTCATAGGAGAACAAGCTTTGTAGTAGACCTACCTGAGTAGAAATATGATTTGAAATCATTTAAAATACCTTCTATGTGCTTGATTGAGTTTTCCATGCTAAATGGACCAATAGAATCATTCCAGAACGGCACACCCCCTTCCATCTGGCATTCCAGGCAGGCTAGAGCAAACGGTCAAAGTGTTTGAAAGATTTTGAATAGTTTTTGAACCCAGGACTGTTTTGTAAAGCTGTAGAGCTGCTTGAGAAACTGTTTCTAAAGGCAGGAAATGACTGAGATGACCCACTGGCAAATTGCTTTACATACTCTGAGGACGGGTTTGAAGTTGCTTTAGTGCTCTGAAGAGTTACGTCTATTTTGAAATCTGACAGGGATATTTGTGTTGTTGGGAGAGGCATTCAAAAATCTTGATCGACAGTGCTATCATTGCCTGTATTGAATTTTTAAGATGGTTTTACTAGAAATAGCCTTTGTCTTTACAGATATTTTATATGTCAATGTCTTGCCTCCATCCTGTTTCCCAGTATCCTTCCTTAGGCATGATTAGTTGTTGTAACATGCCAGCACCAGCATATGCATGGCAGGAAAAAGTATTCAGTAGACTGGGATTTGTTCCTGCCTTAGTGAATAGCTGTAGTGAATGGGTGTTGACTAGTGATGGGATTTGTTCCTGCCTTAGTGAATAGCTGTAGTGAATGGGTGTTGACTAGTGATGGGATTTGTTCCTGCCTTAGTGAATAGCTGTAGTGAATGGGTGTTGACTAGTAATGGGATTTGTACCTAACGGCTGTGGTGATGGATTGCATGAGTCTGCTGATGGGCTTGATTGACCACTTTAACAGAGCAGCGATCAGACACTCTCGCTTGGCTGGGTCTATGTGGCAGGGATCAGATAGGATGAGAAGGGGATGAGGGGGGAAGAGGAGAAGAGGGAGGGGGAAGGGGAGGTGAGGGGAAGGGTAGAGGAGGGAGGGGAAGCAATCCTGCTCGGCTGAGTCTAGAAGGAGGGGCAGGGAGGGGAGAGAAGAGAAGAGGAAGGGGAGGAAGTGTGCACGTTTCCGTCCATCCAACACGACATGGTGATGGATCTGTCCACAGGGCCGTGTCCCGGCGCCCGTTGATGGGAATTACCAGAGACGTCCGTTATCTTTCCATCCCCTTAAGTAACAGTCATTGGCCATGCAGGAGCACTAGCTCCATTCAAGCTCCAGGGGCACGTTTCCAAAGCCTGGTTAAACCACACTGAATGTGTCCATGGTGAGAGCAGTGTTCAGGCTGGTCTAATCAGGCTACGTTTGGAAGAGCTGTAAGAACAAATCCATGAGGGATGAACACACGTCCCAGCAACTGTCTGTCTGTAGCACAGCTCCTTGTGTTAAAGTTTTTCAGTTGCCTCCTCTCCTTCAGATTACTTTCTCACTCTCTTCCTCTGTCTCTCCCGCTTTCTCTGATATTTGTGAATATATTATGGGGACAATTTTCACATCAGAATCGGGAATAGGTAGAATCGTGGAATTAACTCAAGATGTGTCATAATTCCGTCATAGGGACTGAATGTACCATTAGATCTGGTGGGGTATTTTCAGTGCCAGCTGTTTCTACATGACACCTTGAATAGAACTACTGCATGTTGAAGATGATTTGACCAGATTTGTCCTGAAAGAGGTGAAGTTGCAGGTTTAAAGTAGAGCAAATGAAAAGCAGATGGAAAAGAGGATGAGAATATTGAAGAGAGGAGGAGTATCAGGAATCAAGGTAAGACCCAAATGCAGACTGTGTGAAGTAACAATGTTTATTGTAACAACAGGGGCAGGCAAACGACAGGTCAAGGCAGGCAGGGGTTGATAATCCGGAGTAGGAGTAAAGGTTCAGGATGGCCGGCAGGCTCAGGGACAGGCAGAGGGGTCAGGCGGGTGGGTACAGGGTCAACACAGGCAAGGGTCAAAACCAGGAAGAGAAGAAAATGAGAGGCTGGGAAAAGACGGGCGCTGACAGGACAAACGCTGGAAAGCTTGACAAACAAGACGAACTGGCAGACAGAAAACACAAGTATAAATACCCAGAGGATAAGTGGGGAAGAAGGGCAACACCTGGAGGGGTTGGAGATAAGCACAAGGACAGGTGAAACAGATCAGGGTGTAACAAGGAGAGATGAGGACAGCGTGTTATTTGATTGTCTTATTGCTTCAATTATTGTACTGTTTGTGAGCATCCATTTTGTTGTTGTTGACACCCATATGTGTGTGTCAGCTTGTGTTGGTTTCAACATTCTGACTGTTTTTGTTTTCACTGTCACTCCAGGCAACAAGCAACATGTTAATGCAGCAGACTGGAAGCGCATCTGATGGGGGGAGTTGTAACTCATATTTTAGACTAGAGTAATGAGCAATTAAGTCTGTACGTGTTACTACAAATTGAAACAAGAAGATGACTGCTGTTATTGAAGTGCTGGATCACAAAAATTACAAGATTATATACTTGTTTCCTGACCTTGTAAATAGTGTATATGACAAGAACAGAATGCAATTCACGGGTTGGTTTGTTTACCTAGCCACTACTACCAAATGTTGAAATGAATGAACAATTTTGTGAACTATCACTTTAACCTGAAATATTCCTTTAAGCTTTGGTTGGGTTTTTATCTGCGTAAGACATGTACCCCAGTCAGAAAGCTTCTGCTAACCTTGTGTTATAACTCAGTGCTGTTATTGATTAGCTTATCAATTATCCACTGTTCCCAGAATGCTCTTGGGTCAAGAGGTGATTCAACTCAAGTTTGAGTTGGGACAAATTGATTAGATTGACTCTATGAAATGTTTTTATTTTATTTTTATAATGATCATTTAATTACATTTACTCCATACACGTATGTACTGCTTATCTTAAAATGACTTACCAATCATTATAAACTGGGTAGTTAGAGTCCTGAATGCTGATTGGCTGAAAGCCATATGAAAAAATATATACTTTTTACTGATCTAATTGCATTGGTACCCAGTTTATAAAAGCAATAAGGCACCTCTGGGGTTTGTGGTATAGGGCCAATATACCACGGCTAATGGCTTCATCGGCTAGTGCCCCGGACAGAAGAACCCACCACAAAAGGACCAAGCAGCGTGGTAAGGAGGAGCAGCATTTTATGGGGAAATGGACATGGGAGGAGATTCTGGAAGGAGTAGGACCCTGGACGCCGGCTGGGAGTATCGCCGTCCGAAGGAAAAAATAGAGGCAGCGAAAGCAGAACGGCGATATTACGAGGAGTTGTACCAACGAGACAAGCACGAGAGGCAGCCCCATAAAAACATTTTTGGGGGAGGGGGCACGGGGAGATCGGCTGAGTCAGGTTGGAGACCTGAGCCAACTCCTCGTGCTTCCCGTGGGGAGCATGTGACTGGTCAGACACCATGTTATGCAGTGATGTGCACGATGTCTCCAGTTCGCATTCATAGCCTGGTGTGCTCTTTGCCAGCTCCTCACATTTGCCGGGTTAGAATGGGCATCCAGCCAGGACAGATGGTGCCGGCTCAGCGCTCCTGGTCTCCAGTACACCTCCTTGGACCAGGATATCCTGCGCTGGCTCTGCGTACTGTGTCTCCGGTGCGTCTGCACAGCCCAATGCGTCCTGTGCTAGTGCCCCGCACTTGCCGGGCTCAAGTGAGCATCCAGCCAGGACGCATTGTGCCAGCTCTACGCACCAAACCTCCACAGTCCAGAGCTTCCGGCGACAGTTCCCAGTCCAGAGCTTCCGGCGACAGTTCCCAGTCCAGAACTTCCGGCGACAGTTCCCAGTCCAGAGCTTCCGGCGACAGTTCCCAGTCCAAAGCTTCCAGCGACGTTTCACAGTCTGGAACCTCCAACGAGGGTCCCCAGTCCGGAGCCTCCAGCGACGATCCCCAGTCCGGAGCCTCCAGCGACGATCCCCAGTCCAGAGCCTCCAGCGGCAATCCCCAGCCCGAGCCTCCAGCGATGATCCCCAGCCCCGGAGCCTCCAGCGACGATCCCCAGTCCGGAGCCTCCAGCGACGATCCCCAGTCCGGAGCCTCCTGTGACGGTCCCCAGTCACCAGTCCGGGGTCTCGCCCTGATCTGAGATATATCTGTTTTCTTTATATTTTGGTTAGGCAGGGTGTGACTAGGGTGGATAAGCTAGGTTTTGTATTGTCTAGGGTTTTGTAGGTCTAGGTATTTGTATGTTTATGGTGGCCTGATATGGTTCCCAATCAGAGGCAGCTGTTTATCGTTGTCTCTAATTGGGGATCATATTTAGGTAGCCTTTTCCCCTTTGGTGTTTGTGGGTTCTTATTCTATGTTTAGTTGCCTGTCTGCAGTATTCGTATTAGCTTCACGTTTCGTTCGTTTTGTTGTTTTGTTCAGTGTTGTTTAATTAAAAGAAGAATGTACGCATACATTCAGAATGATTCAAGTGCAAAGATTAAGTGCTGCCTTTTCCCATGATCTAAACACACTCTGGTTGAATTTTATCTTTTAGATTTCAATCATCTCAATTTTTAATGTTAACCACATTACAATGATTTTGAGACACAAAAATAATATATTTTTTAATTTGGGGGGGGATTTTGGAATTTCTCCCGTGACCCCATTTTCATATCAGGTGACCACACATGGGGTCACGACCCCTAGTTTGTAAACCGCTGAGATAGGTATTTAGACTTTTTGACTCAATTCTCCATACAGGCCAATGATTATAACGGTGATTCTGATCTAACCATAAATTAATATATTGTACCACTGGCTTGAGACGATTGAAGTTCAGTATGTAGGGTAGCCCTTGATATAGTAGGCTCAAGTTAACTAGCTAGCTAACTTAGCTGGGTCATTATTGTCCATGCAAGGAAATTAGGCTAGAAATCATTTTAGCCAGGTAGCCTAGTCTAGGACATCAAAAACTAAACGCGTGTAACACTGTATGACAGTCATGGAACGTTTTGCCAACATGAAAAAGAAGAGGATAGCATTGGCATAGGATCTAGTCTACAAGTATGGTAGAACAACATGTTCTTCTATTTGCACACACACACACACACACACACACACACATAGACAGACAGACAGACAGACAGACAGACAGACAGGCAGGCAGGCAGGCAGGCAGGCAGGCAGACAGACAGACAGACAGACAGACAGACAGACAGACAGACAGACAGACAGACAGACAGACAGACAGACAGACAGACAGACAGACAGACAGACAGACAGACAGACAGACAGAAATCAGTATCATGGACACACAGACAGAAATCAGTATCATGGACACACAGACAGAAATCAGTATCATGGACAGACAGACAGACAGACAGACAGACAGACAGACAGACAGACAGACAGACAGACAGACAGACAGAAATCAGTATCATGGACACACAGACAGAAATCAGTATCATGGACACACAGACAGAAATCAGTATCATGGACAGACAGACAGACAGACAGACAGACAGACAGACAGACAGACAGACAGACAGACAGACAGACAGACAGACAGAAATCAGTATCATGGACACACAGACAGACATCAGTATCATGGACACACAGACAGACATCAGTATCATGGACACACGGACAGACATCAGTATCATGGACACACAGACAGACATCAGTATCATGGACACACAGACAGACATCAGTATCATGGACACACAGACAGACATCAGTATCATGGACACACAGACAGACATCAGTATCATGGACACACAGACAGACATCAGTATCATGGACACACAGACAGACATCAGTATCATGGACACACAGACAGACATCAGTATCATGGACACACAGACAGACATCAGTATCATGGACAGCCACATGATATTTAGCAACGTTGATTGGACTAAATTGTTTTGGTATCTTTAAGTTCGTTTTTTGTGTGTATTAAACTAAGCATATAGCCATGTTGATTTGATGATGTGTAAATGTTTTAGTTGAAATGGTGCTGGAATAGCAGAAACAGTGCTCATGTCTTTGTGCTGTCTTGCGGTAACTCCGTGCTTGTAAATCAGTATTTGTTTAGTAAACTGTCACAAACATTAACTTGCTTGACCATGTTGTAGGACATTTAACTGTTTGTTACATGCAATATTTGCTTTGCGGACTTCACTGGACAGATGTTGCTCTCTGGTTTTGTGATGAAACAAAGGTATGTGTAGTTGAGTTTATTCTGCAACTGTGTGACTGTGGTCTTTTTGTTGTCTGCCTTATTGTATATCACGGTGGTGTATGAACAAACGGCTTATAGAGCAAACAACGCAATTATCACAACATAGGTTGCAATATGGCTTTTTCCTGGCTTGCCTTCAACAGTGATTTTACCCAGAGGCCACTACTGATCGTAATACCAGTCATTATTTTCTTCTTTAATTGGAGAATTAAAGAGTGAGCACTCAAGCTGCAGGACCATGAAGGAGAGAATGAGCCGCACACATATTGATTGACTCTAGGATATGATACAAATCAGAGACCTTATCACTCCAACACACAGAGAATGACAGCACTACATTACTTCACTGAGCCTTTTCAGTCCAGGAGATTTCAGTACTATTGATTTTCAGAATTACTATTATATCTTCGTCCCCTATCGGCATCCAGCCATCGAGGAGAGGAGGGGAAAAAAGAGAATATCTGTGAGGTGTTCTGGGGAGGAGGGCTTGAGCTGACACCTGTCACTCATCTGTGCCTGAGATAAAATTGATATTTTAGTGTGTCATCAGACCACCTCTCTATTATGGAATAGAGATGGAGGAGATGTCTTCTGTTCCTTTTCTTATCACACTTTCTCATTTACCCTTTCTCTCTCTCTCTCTCTCTCTCTCTCTCTCTCTCTCTCTCTCTCCCTCTCTTCCTCTCTCCCTCTCTTCCTCTCTCTCTCTCTCTCTCTCTCTCTCTCTCTCTCTCCCTCTCTCCCTCTCTCCCTCTACTCTCTCTCTCTCTCTCCCTCTCTCCCTCTCTTCCTCTCTCCCTCTCTTCCTCTCTCTCTCTCTCTCTCTCTCTCTCTCCTCTCTCTCTCTCTCTCTCTCTCCCTCTCTCTTCTCTCTCTCTCTCTCTCTCTCTCTCTCTCTCCCTCTCTCCCTCTCTTCCTCTCTTTCTCTCTCTCTCCCTCTCTCTCTCTCTCTCTGTCTCTCCCTCTCTCCCTCTCTTCCTCTCTCTCTCTCTCTCTCTCTCTCCCTCTCTCCCTCTCTTCCTCTCTCTCTCTCCCTCTCTCCCTGTCTTCCTCTCTCTCTCTCTCTCTCTCTCGTGTGTCTGTCTGTCTGTCTCTGTCTCTCTGTTACTCTCGCTATCACTCTTTCTCTCACTCTTTCTCTCACTCTCCCCTTCTCTCTCTCTCTCTCTCTCTCTCTCTCTCTCTCTCTCTTCCCTCTCTCTCTTGTGTGTCTGTCTGTCTGTCTCTGTCTCTCTGTTACTCTCGCTCTCACTCTTTCTCTCACTCTTTCTCTTACTCTCCCCTTCTCTCACTCTCTCTCTCTCTTCCTCTCTCTCTCTCTCTCTCTCTCTCTCTCTCTCTCTCTCTCTCGTGTATCTGTCTGTCTGTCTCTGTCTCTCTGTTACTCTCGCTCTCACTCTTTCTCTCCCTCTTTCTCTCACTCTCCCCTTCTCTCACTCTCTCTCTCTCTCTCTTCCTCTCTCTCTCTCTCTCTCTCTCTCTCTCGTGTATCTGTCTCTGTCTCTCTGTTACTCTCGCTCTCACTCTTTCTCTCCCTCTTTCTCTCACTCTCCCCTTCTCTCTCTCTCTCTCTCCATCTCTCTATTCTATAATCAGAGAGGCTCTGAGACACCGAGAATCACATTCATAACCTCTGTTATCACACTGACCCAGGACCTGTAATGAAAGTCTCTTCTCTCAGAGTTAGATGCAGTGTCTAGGTTATTGTTTGCTGCTGGTATTTGTGTGTGTAGCTTTTCACATTGACCACAAATGTGTTCTTTGTGAGCAGTGGAAAATAATTCAAGTCATATTGTATTGTCTAATCACGCAGAGAAAACTTGCATAATCATTTAATAAGTTTGGAAAGAGAAAAAAACTCAATACCACTATCAGCTCTATATTCCTGATGTCACATCCTCTGACATCATCTGACAAAACCTGCCAAACAAACCTGCAAGATATTGAAAGGAAACAAACAGGATATTTTCCCTACGTGCATCTGAAATGAAATACTGTTATACTTTAAGAGGGTTAGGTCATGCTGAATGAATCTTCTCTCTCTCTCTCTCTCTCTCTCCCGCCTTCCTCCCTCCCTCCCCTCTCTCTGTATACGCCGGAGCATTTCTCAAATCAGTGACCTCTGATGGGAGTCCCTCTAACTGGCAGCGAGGTCTCTGACCTCTGATTCATCCTGTCGCTGTGATGGATAGGCTCTATATGTGTGTGTTCTCCTCAGCTCAGCCAGAGCTCAGAGGATCTGTCAGACATGCCATTACATAAAACATTAGCGTCCCTAACAGCTAATGCTTCACAGGAACACACACACTAGCAGCCCTAAAAACAATTGCTTCACAGGGCCACTGACAGGTACTCAAGATCTCCCTCTCATATCAGTGTGTGTAAAAGTGTGTGTGAGGATATGGTATGGTGCAGCTTTGAGTGTTATGGGGAGTGATGGACAGGCAAGCAGAAACCTGCCTGTCAAGCAGAAACCATTTTCCTCTCCGGCATGCTGAGCATATTGGAAAACAGCGTCCCAGAAATTGGGCCACTTTTTGCCTCTAAAACTACTCTCAAAATATACAGAATGGTGAGTTTCTGCCAAAGGAAAATACATACTTTCTCCACATTCCCCCTATAAACCACTTTCTATCTCACCCTTAGACTCAGATAAAAATGCTAAGAACTCTTTGGCTGAAAGTGTCAAGTTAATGGCTCAGGCTATAAAGCTATTCCCAAACTGTTCCAGAATTAACAAATCTATTCCCAAACTGTTCCAGAATTAAAAAAGCTATTCCCAAACTGTTCCAGAATTAACAAAGCTATTCCCAAACTGCTCCAGAATTAACAAATCTATTCCCAAACTGTTCCAGAATTAACAAAGCTATTCCCAAACTGTTCCAGAATTAACAAAGCTATTCCCAAACTGTTCCAGAATTAACAAAGCTATTCCCAAACTGCTCCAGAATTAACAAAGCTATTCCCAAACTGTTCCAGAATTAACAAAGCTATTCCCAAACTGTTCCAGAATCAACAAAGCTATTCCCAAACTGTTCCAGAATTAACAAAGCTATTCCCAAACTGTTCCAGAATTAACAAAGCTATTCCCAAACTGTTCCAGAATTAACAAAGCTATTCCCAAACTGTTCCAGAATTAACAAATCTATTCCCAAACTGTTCCAGAATTAACAAAACTATTCCCAAACTGTTCCAGAATTAACAAAGCTATTCCCAAACTGCTCCAGAATTAACAAAGCTATTCCCAAACTGTTCCAGAATTAACAAAGCTATTCCCAAACTGCTCCCGAATTAACAAAGCTATTCCCAAACTGTTCCAGAATTAACAAAGCTATTCCCAAACTGCTCCAGAATTAACAAAGCTATTCCCAAACTGCTCCAGAATTAACAAAGCTATTCCCAAACTGTTCCAGAATTAACAAAGCTATTCCCAAACTGTTCCAGAATTAACAAAGCTATTCCCAAACTGTTCCAGAATTAACAAAGCTATTCCCAAACTGTTCCAGAATTAACAAAGCTATTCCCAAACTGTTCCAGAATTAACAAAGCTATTCCCAAACTGTTCCAAACTGTTCCAGAATTAACAAAGCTATTCCCAAACTGCTCCAGAATTAACAAAGCTATTCCCAAACTGTTCCAGAATTAACAAAGCTATTCCCAAACTGTTCCAGAATTAACAAAGCTATTCCCAAACTGTTCCAGAATTAACAAAGCTATTCCCAAACTGTTCCAGAATTAACAAAGCTATTCCCAAACTGTTCCAGAATTAACAAAGCTATTCCCAAACTGTTCCAGAAATAACAAAGCTATTCCCAAACTGTTCCAGAATTAACAAAGCTATTCCCAAACTGTTCCAGAATTAACAAAGCTATTCCCAAACATGTTCCAGAATTAACAAAGCTATTCCCAAACTGCTCCAGAATTAACAAAGCTATTCCCAAACTGTTCCAGAAATAACAAAGCTATTCCCAAACTGTTCCAGAATTAACAAAGCTATTCCCAAACTGTTCCAGAATTAACAAAGCTATTCCCAAACATGTTCCAGAATTAACAAAGCTATTCCCAAACTGTTCCAGAATTAACAAAGCTATTCCCAAACATGTTCCAGAATTAACAAAGCTATTCCCAAACTGCTCCAGAATTAACAAAGCTATTCCCAAACTGTTCCAGAAATAACAAAGCTATTCCCAAACTGTTCCAGAATTAACAAAGCTATTCCCAAACTGTTCCAGAATTAACAAAGCTATTCCCAAACTGTTCCAGAATTAACAAAGCTATTCCCAAACATGTTCCAGAATTAACAAATCTATTCCCAAACTGCTCCAGAATGTATTAAATGTGTTTGCTGCTTTGTATTTGTAATAGGCAGAATAAATGCATCTGTTAGTCTCTGTTTAAGATCAAATAGGAGGGAGCAAATGGGAGAGAGAACCGTGTGGTGGTTTGTACATGTACATGTGTCTCTGTGTCTGCCCGTTCGATGGTGAATGGCCAGACATTGATGGGCAGATATTGAGCTCATTTCATTGTGTGATGAGTGTGTGTTTGTGTGTGCGTACATGTGTGGGTGTGTGCATATACTTGCTGGTGTGTGACAGGGCTGAAATGCAACAGCAAAAGAAATGCAGTGGAAGCGTCAATCACTCAACATGCCCTCCCTTCCACTTGACCTCCAGCGAAAGTGATCGTCTCACTCAACATGCCCTCCCTTCCACTTGACCTCCAGCGAAAGTGATCGTCTCACTCAACATGCCCTCCCTTCCACTTGACCTCCAGCGAAAGTGATCGTCTCACTCAACATGCCCTCCCTTCCACTTGACCTCCAGCGAAAGTGATCGTCTCACTCAACATGCCCTCCCTTCCACTTGACCTCCAGCGAAAGTGATCGTCTCACTCAACATGCCCTCCCTTCCACTTGACCTCCAGTGAAAGTGATCGTCTCTCAACATGCCCTCCCTTCCACTTGACCTCCAGTGAAAGTGATCGTCTCTCAACATGCCCTCCCTTCCACTTGACCTCCAGCGAAAGTGATCGTCTCACTCAACATGCCCTCCCTTCCACTTGACCTCCAGCGAAAGTGATCGTCTCACTCAACATGCCCTCCCTTCCACTTGACCTCCAGTGAAAGTGATCGTCTCTCAACATGCCCTCCCTTCCACTTGACCTCCAGTGAAAGTGATCGTCTCTCAACATGCCCTCCCTTCCACTTGACCTCCAGTGAAGCGTCCGTCTCTCAACATGCCCTCCCTTCCACTTGACCTCCAGTGAAAGTGATCGTCTCTCAACATGCCCTCCCTTCCACTTGACCTCCAGTGAAAGTGATCGTCTCTCAACATGCCCTCCCTTCCACTTGACCTCCAGTGAAAGTGATCGTCTCTCAACATGCCCTCCCTTCCACTTGACCTCCAGTGAAAGTGATCGTCTCTCAACATGCCCTCCCTTCCACTTGACCTCCAGTGAAAGTGATCGTCTCTCAACATGCCCTCCCTTCCACTTGACCTCCAGTGAAAGTGATCGTCTCTCAACATGCCCTCCCTTCCACTTGACCTCCAGTGAAAGTGATCGTCTCTCTCAACATGCCCTCCCTTCCACTTGACCTCCAGTGAAGCGTCCGCCTCTCAACATGCCCTCCCTTCCACTTGACCTCCAGTGAAAGTGATCGTCTCTCTCAACATGCCCTCCCTTCCACTTGACCTCCAGTGAAGCGTCCGC